>NW_022639675.1:206400-211014 GCF_010583005.1 Odontomachus brunneus
TGTTCCATTTAAAAAAATTAATGTGACCTTGACCTGACCTTCGCTACGCAACCCAAGGTCAAACTGATGTGATCAGTAAATACATCTTTTTAAACGCCACAACTTTTGTCTGAAACATTTTTTTGTAAAACTTATATTTTTCCTGATATTCGGGCGTCCCGGTACTTTCCACCCTGTATATTATATTATATCATATCACATGTATTAGCGTTTAAGTTATCTATACTTGACGTTCAGTCGTTGATAATGACTCATTGATTAACAGCGTTTATAAAAGAGCAAAGTGTGCTGTAGAATATAGTCTGCGAACCAGAGTGATTTCATGCATTCATTTTCATTGTAACTTTTAATATGTATTAATTAGGTAAATTTATGTGAAATAGTAATCAATTCTGAACTCGCTTTCTCAAACCGGTACAAGTAATCGTTTATATTGAAATAACTGACTTCGAAATCAGTGCGTGAATTGGTTTAAGCAATAATTTAGGTCACACAAAATAGTACTCCTTTAAATGTTACGGTTATATGTCATATTATGTATGTATATATATATATATATATATATATATATATATATATATATCGTGGATGTTCATTTACGAATCTTTTTTAATTAATATCTCGACTATTATTGCGAATATCGTAAAACGACACAGGACTTTCTTGCTCACCTCAATCCATTCTACGTTCTCACCAAGGGTCATCATGGAGATTCGGGACATCCTGTATATATATATGTAACATATACATATAACAAATGAATGTAACCATTTAATATAGTCCAAACAGTTACTTAAATCGTATCACGTATTAATTTCAAAATATGTTATTCAATAGGTGCATCTAGTATTACAACCATTCATTGAGCGCTGAGTAAGCTTCTGCATCTGATTGGTATATATATTTAGATCTAAAGGAATATGCCAATTGGATGCAAAAACTCATTGAGCGTTCAACGAGCACTACTGAATGCACCTAATGTAACGATTACTTATAGTGAGTACAAAAATCGAGTTTAGAATTGATTACCATTTCGCATAGTCCTAATATTAATAAAGGCAAATGTGACATTTTCACTTCTCATCGGTGTGCAAAGTGTATATTTGTTCATTAATAATACGTATCTAAAGATTGTCTTCATATCTATATTTGGTGAGTATTGCAACAATATTTTGCTATAAACAAACATGCATGTACGACGAGATCCATATTTTAATTCAGCTTGTTTCGCAAGCGATGCACTTTCCGGCCGATTTTCAGGAAGCTTTGTCTCGCATTAGCCCGTATTAAGCTTGGAACACAATACGTCGTATGTTGGAGTTGGATGTCGGAACGCAGCCGATGGTCCAATAAGGAGAATTCATTCTAGAAAAATAAATTCTCTCATTGGACCATCGGCTGCGTTCCGACATCTAACTTCGACATACGACGTATTATGTTCCAGGCCTTATATTACCAACTGCAAAGACCGACCCGACTGCCGATTACGACTGCCAACTCTAGTCAGTCAATCACACTTGTCGACGTCTGCTGATGTCTAACGCCAACTGATCATATTAGTTATTATATAACTGATGAAGTTTTATAAAGAATAAGATCGCACAATACTTATTACAAGAATAAATTTCGTCTGATAGGACCATGGACATAAGATACATGGACGGAGCGAAAAGTGCATGGACGTGGGGCTGTGAAGTCCAAGGGGCAAGAGGATTACATGTTCGTGCCGGAGTTTGTATCTATTTTCATTACCATCGCCATCTTGGTACCGCAACTCCATTACAATACATACAATCATTCTCCTCATCCCTTGGGCTCCACTCTCGCGACAATTCGCTCCGTCCATATATTCTTACGTCCATGGATAAAACATACATCAATAAATATGAACTTTTCTAAAAAAAACCTAAATGAGTGAAGAATTTCAAAGCAAAGAAGTTAGCTACTTCCTTGTATTTATTGATCATGATAGAAGAAATGTCACGACACAAGCAAAGATTTTTTCCATTGTAATAAATCGGGCTTTATCCCTCTTGCTTTGTCGACCCATATGAACCCTATGAGTCATGCTTGTTTTTATCAACTTTGGTTAAATTAACTGGCTGGTTATTCCAACAGAATGGACCAATCGCATCTTTTTATTCTGACAAAGAGAAGTACGATTGGTTAATTTCGTTGAAGTAACCAACTGGTTAAGTTAACCAAAGTTGATAGAAACGGATATCAATGCAACTTTCTTGATCCTTCGTAATTATATACCACGAAGTATCTGTTATATGTATGTTTCCTGGATCTCAAAATAATATGGGGAATATGTCATGAAAGATATATGTGGAACATGTAATTTCAACGAGGCGAAATATATTTTTTTTTCATATACAGCAAAAAGTGCTGCACTATAATACTTAAATGCAATACTCTGGCAAAAAAAGTTTATAGAGAACGATAGAATAAAATAATCATTTTCTATCGTTTTGAATATGGATTTTGATTTGTGAATTTACAAAATGTGAATAGTATTCTGTCGTATACAATAGAATACAGTAGATACCCTTATAGAAATATCATATTAAGAATCATTGATAATTACTTATTTTCAGTATTAAAAATACTAGATAATAAGTAATTATCAGTGATTCTTAGTATGATATTTCTATAAAGGTAGTGATAGAATTTCTATCCCAGTAAGCAAATTGAGCGCAGACTGCGCGCAAATTTGATAAAAAATTTACACCAAAACCATAGCCATCTGTGTCCTCATTCAGCTACGGTTTTGGCGACAGATCTTGCTGTCAGGAAATTGCTGCAGATTTGCAGCAAAAATTGTGCAGAACATGCAGCGCAGCAAGGTCTGCGCGGTTTTGCCGCCAATCTGCCGTCAGATTGCTACAAACTCTGCACGGTTTTGCTGCAAATATGCAGAAATTATCCGACAACAGGCTCTGTAGCATATCTGTGCATATGTGCATATTTGGCATATCTGTGCTCTGTGCATATCTGGCGACAGTTTGGCAGCAAGATTTGATATAACAGATCTTGCATCAAATTTATTATCTATTTGCCATCAAAAATTGGTAGCAAGTTCTGCTCGAAATCTGTTGGCGCAAGTTTGGCTATTTGGGTATTATTAGTTTCCTATAGAATACAAAATCGTGTATAATCAGATAAAATACGATAAAATGCGATAGGATTTATATCTAAACTTGCGAACGAGAACGCAATCAATTGATAGCGCTTAATTTGAATCGTTTTCTTTAAGCTGTATCGTTCTCGCTCGCAAGTTCAGATATGAATCCTATCGTATTTTATCGTATTTTATTTAGTTACATACGATTTTGTATTTTATAGAAAACTAATGATAGAAATTCTATCACTATGTATTTTATCGTATACGATAGAATACTATTCATATTTGGGAATTTATGAGCCAAAATTCATATTCAAAACGATAGAAAACGATAGAATTTTATTCTATCGTTCTTTATAAACTTTTCTTACCAGGGGTACTATTCCGTACACGCTTACCGACAACTGTCGGATCGGTAGACGTCGTTGCGCAGCTTTTTTATACTATAGAAAAGCTGCGCAATGACATTATCCACTACCACTACCCCAGGGCAGTCACAGCATTTATATATCATATTTTTGCAAATCTATAGTAACACTCGTGATAATAATGCAGAAAACAAGCAAAAAATACTTTCTTTCATAAATATTGCGTCTGCAAAATAAAATATGTTGAAATAGTATGCGCTTACACGATTGGTGCGGTACATGGTTATGCGTGACAATTATATTTATATAAGATTTTTTGCATGCCTATTTGCGAAATCTGATTCTGTAGCACCCTTCAAAATAATGCAGGGAACGAACAAGAAATGCTTTTCGTCATAAATATTGCGTCTGCTAAATAAAAATATCCGAGCAGTACGCGCTTGCACGACTGCCCTTATAGAAATATCATACTAAGAATCATTGATAATTACTTATTTTCAGTATTAAAAATACTGGATAATAAGTAATTATCAATGATTCTTAGTATGATATTTCTATAAGGGTGGTACGGCACATGGTTATGCCCGACAATTATATTTATGTATTTTCCCACATCTGTTTGCAAAATGTAGCTCTATAGCACCCTTCAACCCAGTAAGCAATCTGCGCGCAGACTGGCGACAGGATCTGTCGAATTCGAGTAGGATCTCTCGACAGATTCATAGACATCTGCGTCCCCAATCTGCCGTCAGATTGTTGACAGGGTCTGCGAACAGATTCTGACGACAGATTGGCGGTAGATTGCGCGCAGAGCCTGCCGACAGACTCTGACGGCAGATTGCGCGCAGATTGCGTGCAGATCCTGTAGGTTCTTTAATTAAATTTTTGGTAGAAAATTTTCTCATAATTTTTCATAATTACTCATAAAATAAGCGCTTTCTCATAAATATTCATAAATACTCGTAAAATACAATGAAAAAAGAAGTTTTTCTATATTATATTTTCATAATTTTTAAGATTTTCTCTGGTGAGATTCGAACTTGAACCGAAGACATGTTTTGGATAATCGTCCGTCGCCTTAGACACTACGCCAATTCCTCACTTGATAAAAAGCGCTTT
>NW_022639675.1:211024-216464 GCF_010583005.1 Odontomachus brunneus
ATGCAGAAATTATCCGACAACAGGCTCTGTAGCATATCTGTGCATATGTGCATATTTGGCATATCTGTGCTCTGTGCATATCTGGCGACAGTTTGGCAGCAAGATTTGATATAACAGATCTTGCATCAAATTTATTATCTATTTGCCATCAAAAATTGGTAGCAAGTTCTGCTCGAAATCTGTTGGCGCAAGTTTGGCTATTTGGGTATTATTAGTTTCCTATAGAATACAAAATCGTGTATAATCAGATAAAATACGATAAAATGCGATAGGATTTATATCTAAACTTGCGAACGAGAACGCAATCAATTGATAGCGCTTAATTTGAATCGTTTTCTTTAAGCTGTATCGTTCTCGCTCGCAAGTTCAGATATGAATCCTATCGTATTTTATCGTATTTTATTTAGTTACATACGATTTTGTATTTTATAGAAAACTAATGATAGAAATTCTATCACTATGTATTTTATCGTATACGATAGAATACTATTCATATTTGGGAATTTATGAGCCAAAATTCATATTCAAAACGATAGAAAACGATAGAATTTTATTCTATCGTTCTTTATAAACTTTTCTTACCAGGGGTACTATTCCGTACACGCTTACCGACAACTGTCGGATCGGTAGACGTCGTTGCGCAGCTTTTTTATACTATAGAAAAGCTGCGCAATGACATTATCCACTACCACTACCCCAGGGCAGTCACAGCATTTATATATCATATTTTTGCAAATCTATAGTAACACTCGTGATAATAATGCAGAAAACAAGCAAAAAATACTTTCTTTCATAAATATTGCGTCTGCAAAATAAAATATGTTGAAATAGTATGCGCTTACACGATTGGTGCGGTACATGGTTATGCGTGACAATTATATTTATATAAGATTTTTTGCATGCCTATTTGCGAAATCTGATTCTGTAGCACCCTTCAAAATAATGCAGGGAACGAACAAGAAATGCTTTTCGTCATAAATATTGCGTCTGCTAAATAAAAATATCCGAGCAGTACGCGCTTGCACGACTGCCCTTATAGAAATATCATACTAAGAATCATTGATAATTACTTATTTTCAGTATTAAAAATACTGGATAATAAGTAATTATCAATGATTCTTAGTATGATATTTCTATAAGGGTGGTACGGCACATGGTTATGCCCGACAATTATATTTATGTATTTTCCCACATCTGTTTGCAAAATGTAGCTCTATAGCACCCTTCAACCCAGTAAGCAATCTGCGCGCAGACTGGCGACAGGATCTGTCGAATTCGAGTAGGATCTCTCGACAGATTCATAGACATCTGCGTCCCCAATCTGCCGTCAGATTGTTGACAGGGTCTGCGAACAGATTCTGACGACAGATTGGCGGTAGATTGCGCGCAGAGCCTGCCGACAGACTCTGACGGCAGATTGCGCGCAGATTGCGTGCAGATCCTGTAGGTTCTTTAATTAAATTTTTGGTAGAAAATTTTCTCATAATTTTTCATAATTACTCATAAAATAAGCGCTTTCTCATAAATATTCATAAATACTCGTAAAATACAATGAAAAAAGAAGTTTTTCTATATTATATTTTCATAATTTTTAAGATTTTCTCTGGTGAGATTCGAACTTGAACCGAAGACATCTTTTGGATAATCGTCCATCGCCTTAGACACTACGCCAATTCCTCACTTCATAAAAAATGCTTTATACTGCCCTTAAAGTTTAAGGAAGAAAAATCTTAGAGTTTATTCGCCTTTTAAACCAAAATATAGACGAAACCGTTTAGCGTATAAATAATGTAAGAGAGACCGGCACGATAATTTGAAATTAATTTTCTACCAAGGACTGTATAGAAAATTATTGCAATAAAACAGCAGATAATGACATTTTTCCATTATGCTAATAAAATACTGTACTTTTACATGTGCAAATTAATTTGGTCAATCGTCCAGTTTAGATTGTATTAAGTTTTATCAAAATCGAAGCATGATATACTTTCAAATAAACCATCATAAAAATTCTGTAAAAGTTATTTACATAGCGAAACTAATATTTTATTCGGTGTTGCTACCTTCAGTACTTATTGCATGACGGTTAAATCGTTCAGATTTAATGACATAATAACATTAAAAAAAATAATAATATGAGAAATTGTATGAAAAATTATGAGAACAATTTTTATCAGTGATGGCATATGTACGCCTTGAAATGGCCATTTAACCGTTGTACTATTCTATATTTATATTTCTCTATTATTGTTGTCTTTTTTATCAGAAATGTATAATACAATTTTAAAAAGTAAAAGTTGTTTTTTATATTGTTATATGTGTACATTCAGAGGCAGGTATGATGTCCCTCGGCAGGCCCGTATACACCTGTCAAATAGTCGAAAGCGACAACAGGCATATACGGAGGGCGTACTGTACGTCTTACGTACAGCGAGAGAAGCGAAGAAGGCATGTAAGGGAAGTGGTGGGAGACATTTCGATGTTGCATCCTTTTCGCACGTCGTCCGATCGAGAGAGAAATCATCAGCAGACGTTCAAATGATGCCGTAATAACGTTTTAATGATGTCTATAATGTCAAAGAAATTGATATGTCAATTGATGTCACCATTCTATTTAGAATATGATATATTGCTATAATTTAACTATAATATTGCAAATATATAAATGTAATATTTCAATGATATAAATGTGTAATATTTCAATGATATAAGTATGTAATACTGCAATAATATTTCTGTAATATTTCAATGACATATGTAAAGGTGCAATATTTCAGTAATATTTCTGTAATATTTCACTGTGATATGTAATATTACCCCTATATTGCAATATTACTGCAATATTTCTGCAATATTACGTGCTGTGTGGGGTCTTACGTACAACGCGAGAGAAGCGAAGAAGGCACGTAGGGGAAGTGGTGGGAGACATTTCGATGTAGTATCCTTATCGCACGTCGTCCGATCGAGAGAGAAAACATCAGCAGACGTTACAGTTGTTAGTGAGTGGTGTCCTCAATAGCTGTCTCACTCACTCAACGCTTGAATGCAGAGAATATGAGCGAGACAGCAATAGGGACACGCGCTGTCTCTATAGCTGTCTCGCTCGCTCTAGTATCCATGTATCACGCTTTCCTCTTCTTTCCTTAGCAGAAATGCACGTTGTGCCGATAAATGACACCAAACGACAAAATTTAACTTTTTTGTTGTACGAATGTGAATAGTCATTTCCGATGTATTTTTGTCCGCTATGCACAAATCCTTAGTCCAAATTTGGTTACCGCGTTACATTTTTGAAAAAAATACATCGGAAATGATAGACATATTTCATAATAATTATTTCATAGTCATTATAAGGTCATTAAGATGCGTCCGCATGTAATATTGAGATATTAAGATCTTTACAAAGAATGAATTTTGCCGGCATATGAAAAAAATCATCTGATGATATAAACATCCCTTATAGAAATGTAATACTGATAAGTAATAATTTGGCCAGTGATAATTACTGTCGTTCAATAATTTTATTACTCGTACGAGTAATGAAATTACTATTAATTACTGGCCAATTTATCACAGCCAATAATACTTTTCTATAAGGGATTTCAGTAATATTGCCGTATATTCTAATGTCAATAGTAATGAACAAAAACATTTCAAAATTTCACATATCCTAAATGGAATACATTTTTTCTTCGTAAATTTCATGATAACCATCAGTATAGATATATCAGTATGTAACCATAAAGTATAGAGTTTTCTTTACAATTTTAAAAGGAGGCAGATTTTTTTCGCAGAGTTTCAACATATCTAAGGGCGCGATCCATTGCACGCTGCAAACGCTTCAAAGTCTAAGCACTCAAAGTTACCCATGCACTTCTTTTAAATCGCTTAAGATCGGGAATTCAACCCTTATAGAAAAGTATCACTGGCTGTAATAAATTGGCCAGTAATAAATAGTAATTTTATTACTCGTACGAATAATAAAATTATTGAACGACAGTAATTATCACTGGCCAAATTATTACTTATCAGTATTACATTTCTATAAGGGAATAGGTGTAGTAAGCTTTAAGCATTAAGAAATTATACAATCTTAGTCGACTTTTACAAGAATAATCGAATGAGGTTTGCCAATTTCTTATGACTTAAAGCTTACTACACTTATTGTGTTCCCGTGCTAATTTGACATACTGTACTAGATGGAACGAATTTTTTTCACAAATCTTATGATAAAAATTGTAAAATATTGTTGTTTTCTTACAAATTAAAAAAAAATAAGAAAGAACTAATAATGTTATAAGGCTCTTGTAAAGATCAATTTAATTCTAAATATAAACAGTAGGCATATAAGAGCCGATTTTTTGTTGGTTCGTGTTATGTAGGTTTAATGTAAAGAAACAATTAATACAAGTCTTCTGTAAATATCATGTACGTTTAGGTCCTCGGTTCGGACCTTCTTCAGCGTAGAAAAGGACAGCGTAGTATAGAACAGAATACAACATAAATGTTGCAAATTTCGCGTAAAGCAAGATAAGAAGTCAATGAAATCAAGAAGCTGTAGACACTTTTATTATTGGACCGCCTCCATATCTATTACCTTAAGAAGCAAGAAAAAGTCTCTTAAAAAAAACTTGCTTTAATTCGAAACTTGTATTAATTGTTTCTTTACATTAAACCTACATAACACGAACCAGCGAAAAATCGGCTCTTACATACCTACTGTTTATATTTAGAATTAAATTGATTTTTACAAGAAACTTATAACATTATTAGTTCTTTCTTATTTTTTTTAATTTGTAAGAAAATAACAATATTTTACAATTTTTATCATAAGATTTACGAAAAGAAGTCATTCCATCTAGTACAGTACGTCAAATTAGCACGGGAACACAATAAGTGTAGTAAGTTTTAAGTCATAAGAAATTGGCAAACCTCATTCGATTATTCTTGTAAAAGGATAATCTCGACTAGGATTGTTTAATTTTTTAATGCTTAAAACTTACTACACCTATTGTATTCCCGATCTTAAGGGGGGAAATCCAATTAGAACGAGGAAAAATAAGCTATTTTCAAGAATTTTTTTGTAGGAGAAAGAATTTTTCTATATTTTTCAAACTTAAACATTTATTTATATATGTTTTGGACTGTCCATACGTATTTTTTTTTCCAAAAATATTTAAAAATGGCGGACATATGAAGCATCCCATTTGGCAGGTACGCGTGCGAGTTGCTCAGCTGCTGGACAAATGGCGTCCGTGATATTGATCCTATAACAGGCAGCGAAAAAATTCTTATTATTTATACCCATAATTCGTAATTGAACCTAAAAAAATTGAAAAAAGTCAAAAATTTTGAATATGAAACGCTTATGAAAATAAATTTCCATTTTTTGACGTTTTCTCTGCACAATTTTTGCAATAAATAAGTGATTTTTTATTAT
>NW_022639675.1:216474-219367 GCF_010583005.1 Odontomachus brunneus
ACGTAACAATAGAAATAAAAGCCATCTACCAGGGGTGCGTTCCAAAACCTACAGTAAAACTATAATTACATCTCTATACGTTTTGGATCGCAGCCCTGAAAGGTAAAATCCCCGCTCCGGGTGAGTATACCTGCTGCGTGCTATTAGAGCCTCGACGCTGCTCAAGAGATTTGTTGCGCTCGGAGGCCATAACTTCCGAACGGCTGCGAATTTCGATTTAAAACGTTGGGAACATATTCTTACAATGTTAAATAAACATTTTATGCAAAAAAAAAAATTCGATTTTTTGAAAGTTCTAATTGGATTTCCCCCCTTAAACGATTTAAAAGAAATGCATGGGTAACTTTGAGTGCTTAGACTTCGAAGCGTTTGTAGCGTGCAATGGATCTCGCCCTTAGATATGTCGAAACTCTGCGAAAAAATCTCTTTTTAAAATTGTAAAGAAAACTCTATACTTTATGGTTATATACTGATATATCTATACTGATGGTTATCATGAAATTTACGAAGAAAAAAATTTATTCCATTCCATAGGATATGTCAAATTATGAAATGTTTTTGTCCATTACCATTGACATCAGAATATGCGGCAATATTACTGAAATGTTTATAGCATCAGATGATTTTTTTCATATGCCGGCAAAATTCATTCTTTGTAAAGATCTTAATATCTCAATATTACATGCGGACGCATCTTAATGACCTTATAATGACTATGAAATAATTATTATGAAATATGTCTATCATTTCCGATGTATTTTTTTCAAAAATGTAACGCGGTAACCAAATTTGGACTAAGGATTTGTGCATAGCGGACAAAAATACATCGGAAATGACTATTCACATTCGTACAACAAAAAAGTTAAATTTTGTCGTTTGGTGTCATTTATCGGCACAACGTGCATTTCTGCTAAGGAAAGAAGAGGAAAGCGTGATACATGGATACTAGAGCGAGCGAGACAGCTATAGAGACAGCGGTGTCCCTATTGCTGTCTCGCTCATATTCTCTGCATTCAAGAGTTGAGTGAGTGAGACAGCTATTGAGGACACCACTCACTAACAACTGTAACGTCTGCTGATGTTTTCTCTCTCGATCGGACGACGTGCGATAAGGATACTACATCGAAATGTCTCCCACCACTTCCCCTACGTGCCTTCTTCGCTTCTCTCGCGTTGTACGTAAGACCCCACACAGCACGTAATATTGCAGAAATATTGCAGTAATATTGCAATATAGGGGTAATATTACATATCACAGTAAAATATTACAGAAATATTACTGAAATATTGCACCTTTACATATGTCATTGAAATATTACAGAAATATTATTGTAGTATTACATACTTATATCATTGAAATATTACACATTTATATCATTGAAATATTACACTTATATATTTGCAATATTATAGTTAAATTATAGCAATATATCATATTCTAAATAGAATGGTGACATCAATTGACATATCAATTTCTTTGACATTATAGACATCATTAAAACGTTATTACGGCATCATTTGAAGTCACCTTCCCTTACAGAAATAGTATTTTTTAAAAGTTTCTTTTAAAATTTAGTATTTCGATTTGTTTAATTTGGATTTTCTTGGATTTTTTAATTTTTTTTTGTTAATTTGTTAATTTGGATTAATCATTATAACATTTTGTTAAAAATCTAAAAGTAATTATCACTGGTTCATTACATTACATCAATATTTATCGCATATCGAATGTTGTTGCATTGTTTCAATATCTATCAGTAAATTATCCAACAAACACTAAGTAAAAATTATATAACTATTATTTGATGTTTGCTAAGTATATTATAATGTACTGTGAACACTATAAGGATACATTATATAAGCATGAATTGTAAGAACATCGTTGGAGTCAGCAGGGTCACCGCGTGCGCGCTCGATCATCAGGTTAAGCAACAGTTTAATGCGGTCAGGACAACATGGATGGGTGATCAGTGGTTAGATACTGCTTGGGATCGAAATTATCGCTGGAGGATTTCACAAAAGTTTGGAGTGTATTTGACAACCTTCGATACGTAGTAGTTTATGAAACATGAGAAAACTAGGAATATATAAGTATAGTTTTTTAAATATTATGATTTTCTCACAGTAATATCATTGTGATTTTCAGCATTATATTACTGTGATGCATTTGCCGCGGACATTTTAATATTACCTGATTGTGATATCTTAGTAATATTCCAGCATTATTTCTGTTATATTCCTTGGTAATATTGCAATGAAAATATAATATTGCTGTGATATTTCTGCGATATTACGTGCTGTGTGGGACAGTACGTCCTCCGTATATGCCTGCCCAGTAAACACAGTTATATTAATGTTAGATAACTGCAATAGAAATGATTGTAACAGATAATATTGCATGAAAGTTATTGGTATGTTACTGTTATGTTATTATTTCCCACTCATAGATGTAACATGTAATATATCATGTTATATTATGGTTATATAGGAATATCAATTAATGTTATATAACTGCAAAATAACTAAGTAATGTCCCAGCAAACATATATATTTTTTGTTAAATTTCAACGATTTATTCATTAATATGGTTCAGATAAGTGATAATGTATGATTATTTTGTCTAAATAATAAAAAAAGTGGTATTTCATATTTCGTGTCATTTCAATTATTCGTGAAACTCGCGTGGTTTCGATCCTATGTCAGGCGGTAAACCATTTTTAAATCATGTTGTTCAATGTTTAACTTCAACGATCGTACGGGAACTGGTGATGCCGATGCGCCGTAACGATATCTTGGTAGATAATATTTACAATATACTCTTATATCGTTCAAAACATGTTATGATATATAAGGTGTAGTAAAAAGAAATCCATTATTTTTTCAATAGATGGCT
>NW_022639675.1:219439-219697 GCF_010583005.1 Odontomachus brunneus
TCATTAATATGGTTCAGATAAGTGATAATGTATGATTATTTTGTCTAAATAATAAAAAAAGTGGTATTTCATATTTCGTGTCATTTCAATTATTCGTGAAACTCGCGTGGTTTCGATCCTATGTCAGGCGGTAAACCATTTTTAAATCATGTTGTTCAATGTTTAACTTCAACGATCGTACGGGAACTGGTGATGCCGATGCGCCGTAACGATATCTTGGTAGATAATATTTACAATATACTCTTATATCGTTCAAAA
>NW_022639675.1:219707-225341 GCF_010583005.1 Odontomachus brunneus
GCTGGTGAAAAATTCGCCTCAAGAGAAGCTTGTGAAAATCGATTGTCCCAGTTTTTTGCCAATAGGGACAAGGGTTTCTATGAGAGAGGCATAATGGAATTATCTTCAAAATGGCAACAAGTTATCGAACAAAACGGTGCATATTTGACCTAAATCGGATCATTCTAACTATGCTAAATAAAGCCTTCAATTTCATGCAAAAATAATGGATTTCTTTTTACTACACCTTATATTTGTTGGTAAATGTTTGACACGACAATCACAATGCGATTAATATTAATACAATGTTGTATCAGTAATCAAATTTTAACTTACAACGTGTTCGCAAAAGAGAGAGACTATTCCTTCTTTCTCTCTCACAATATTTTTTGGCAGAGTAAAGTTATGATTAGACTCTTTTTGTAAGAACTCTAGTTTTACAATAGATTTTATAATATCGTGATAACGATCCTTGCATATATTAAAATATCATATTTTAAATACGAGAAACACCTAAAATATAATTTCACATTTGTGCATAAAAATATTGTACAACTGAAATGTAATGCAAACATTAGACTTTTTATATAACATGTTATATTAAAATTATATTGTTGATGTAACTTAACCAGTAAATAACATAATAACATAACAGTTTTATAACGGAATTATATCGCAGTTATAAAGGAAATTAAGTAACCTCAATATTAATAACAGCAGGTCATCAATGATATTGAAGATATTACATGTTACTCCTGTGTTATATCACAGTTAAGTTCTGTGTTTACTGGGTGTTGTCGCTTCGACTATTTGACAGGCGTATACGGGCCCGCTGAGGGACACCATACCTGCCTCTGAGTGTACAATTATGGCTGCGTTCCGAAATGAACTGCCAGTACTGAAAGTATGACGTCATAAAGTAGAACTGCGGATCCGTTCCGTAATTACTGATGCTGCTTTTCAGCTTGTAATGCAATCAATAACGGAACGGACTCGCAGTAGAAATATTCAGTATTGTGGAGGTTAAGATAAACAAGTTTCATAGATAATTATGGATCAAACATAGCGTGATATGGAGATTGTGATTTTAACAAAAGTTGTAAAATATGTAATAGAATCTTCTGAAAGTTCTTCAGATAGCGAAGAAGATGATATATTTTTAAGGACTCTTAATAGAAATTTGACTCCACGTTTTCGTTGCAAGGACTATGTTGAAAGTGTTATACCATTGTATACAGACGAGGAATTTCAAATGCACTTTCGGTACAGAAAACAATATACAATTTTTACCTAATGTACATCAAACGCATGTAAAAGAAATATGATAAAATGTGCCATTGATTATTAAAAAAAAAAAGTAATATCAAGAAAATGGAATTTATTGTTTCAGACTTAAACGAAGTACTTTTCAATTCTTATTTAAATTATTAAATCCTAAATTAAATAAACAAAATAAAATAAAAATAAAATAATTATAAAAGTAAAATAATTATTGATTATTACAAACTTATACCTGTACGTGCTTTTTCAGCATCTTCACGACTAACTGTTACATTATATATTTTATTACTTTCTGAACATATGAGGCTTAACGTCTCATCACAGGGCGCCGCCATCTTTTCACTGCCAGTGCCTTACCTCGCCAGCCGCAGTAACGAAAGCAGGAAATTACGTCAAAATATATGACGTCACGTGTTAACGAAAGTACATTGAAAGCTTACTGCGACGTATTTCGGAACGACTTTGCAGTACTGCAAGTACTGACAGTGAGTTTCGGAACGCAGCCTATATGTGTACAATTATTGCACAATATAATTATCTTGACTTCTCTCAAAGTTTTACATGGTGTGTATGTGAAATTGCCCCATTTAATAGCGTACATATGGCCCTTGGTAGAATTAAATAGCCTATCTAGGAAACAGAATCTGCGCGCAATCTGCTGTCAGTCTATCGTCAGAGTCGACAGGCTCCGCGCGCAGTCTGTCAACAACCCTTATAGAAATATCATACTAAGAATCATTGATAATTACTTATTATCTAGTATTTTTAATACTGAAAATAAGTAATTATCAATGATTCTTAGTATGATATTTCTATAAGGGAATCTGTCGTCAAAACAGATTCTGCGTGCAATCTGTTGCCATTCTGTCTACAGACACTGTTGACAGACTCTGCACAAAATCTGCTTGCGCAGGTTTAACTATCTGGGAAAATAATGCAAGGGACAAAAAATGCTTTCCGTCATAAATATTGCGACTGCTAAATAAAATATTTTCGTATAGTACGCGCTTGCACGACTGGTATGGTACATGGTTATGCGCTGTAATTGCCAGCAAACACAATAATATAACAATTACATTGTCATAATATGACGGAATGTAACGTGCAATATAACATGTTTGTTACATGTAACATACACGTTAATTGTAATTTCTCATTTAAACGATATTGCAACTATATAACAGAAATATTACATATTACTAAAATGTTATATAGCTGTTATATAATAGATGTTCCGGTTAGTTTTAAGGGTTCACTGTAAATGGCTATAGTTACAAATCTACTGAAAACATTTTGAAAATAGATACGTCATGTCAAAGCTAAGACAATTCTACAAACAAATTGACACATGTCCTGTGCATTCGTAAACATAAACACACTGTTTAATGCGACTAAACATGGAACGTAATAAAGAGTATTTTCGGCACTTACCCTGATAGCAAAATGTCAGGTATGTATGTCGGCATACTGATGGCAGATTCGATCAAAGGATTATAACAAATTGGCATCAACTGTATACACATTATGTCCACAATCTACTGGCAATGCCTGCCAAAATCATTTGACGGCAGACTGATCGCAAAAAATGTGTAGATCCTACCGTGTGTAGTCTGACGGCAGAAACGCAGCAGATCCTGCCGTGTGCAGACTGACGGCAGATTGGTGGTGGAAACCACCAATTCGTTTCTGCCGCCAATCTGCCGCCAAACTGCACACGGCAGGATTTGGTGCATTTCTACCGCCAATTTGCCATTAGATTGCACATGGCAGGATCTGCTGCGTTTCTGCCTTCAATCTGCCGTCAAACTGCACGCGACATGATTTGATGCGTTTCTGCCGCCAATCTGTCATCAGATTGCACACAGCAGAATCTGCTGCGTTTCTGCCGCCAATCTGCCGTCAGACTGCACATGGCTGGATCTGCTCCAATTCTGTCGTTAATCTGCCGTCAAGTTGCTAAGTAAGTTTTGTTTAAATTCTGCTATTAGTCTGCTATCAAACCTATTTAACAGATCTTGTCTAAATACCGCTGGCATTATGTTGAAATTATTTTATACTACAGAGCCCATAACAATTCTAACGCCATTCTGCCTACAAAACCTGCAACAGGCGTTTGACAAAATCTGTTTCCAGCAGACTTGCTGTTAAGGTATTACTTTACTGCTTTGATTCGAAGAAAACAGCTGCCGAAGCTCATCGATTCATCTTAGAAATTTATTCTAAGTCTGCTGTATTAGTTAAAACGTTTGAGTACTAGTATCGACGATTTAAAAGTGGTAATTTTGATTTGAAAGACAAAAAACGTTCAGGTCAACCAAAAAAGTTCGAAGATGCCAAATTGTAGGCATTGTTGGATGAAAACTCAACTCAACACTTCAGGAATTAGTTACAACATTAAATGTTGATAAATCAACCGTTTCTGATCATTTACATGCAATAGGAAAGATTCAAAAAGAAGGCAAATGGATTCCACACGAATTGTTTGAATTGGCTATTCAGAATTGTTTAACCATCTGCACTTCATTGCTTTCTCGTTACAAAAAGAAGCAATTTTTGTATCAAATTGTAACTGGCGATGAAAAATGTATATACTATGATAATCCTAAGCGTAAAAAGATTGTGGGTAGATCCAGGCCAACCATCGACATCGACTCCAAAACGCAATATCTATGGAAGTAAGATTTTGTTATGTATTTAATGGGACATGAAGGACATCATGTGTAATGAGCTGCTGAAACAAATAGTCACTGCTGAGCTTTATCAACGATAATTAATCGATTTGAATCGTGCTTTGAACCAAAAACGCCCAATAACAGCTCAAAGAAAATGCAAAGTAATTTTGTTGCACGACAATGCTCAACCACACGTTGCAAAAGCACTTAAAGATACGTTATCGGAATTTCAATGGAAAGTTTTACCACACGCGTATTCATCAGACTGTGCTCCTTTAGATTATTATTACTTATTTCGATTATTATTACTTATTTCGATCGACGCAGCACGGCCTTGCTGACCAGCACTTCGAAACATATGATAGCAACCTTTATGCAATAAAGAAATGGCTCGATGAATGGATTGTTTCGAAAGACGAACATTTCTTATACCGCGGAATCCATTTATTGCCAGAAAAGTTGGAAAAAATTATAGCTAACGGTGAAAAATATTTTGATTAAAGTAATTTAATGTCTCTTTAAAATATACATGTTTTTTTTGCACAAAATCCCTTAAAACTAACCGGAACGCCTAATATATTGCTGACATGTTATATAGCTGGAATATAAATTATTATTTCCCAGCAATTATGGATATTTAATTATACGCAGAGATTATAAGCTATCACTGAAATATCAATTAATTAAATATTATAATTATATATTTCGTATTAAAAATATTTTTACTAAAGATAATAACATAAAAGTATCTTGCCATTCTAAATTAATTAGCTCTAAATAACACAAGATATTCCAGAATTATCCTAGAGCTAGCCTAGATGTTTAGTGTCGCAGTATGTCCTCAGGCATTTTATGTTATTTGAGCTATTTTCATTTATTCATTTTCATCTTTCTGTACATATTCAAATGGAAAGGATTACTATTGTAACAGTAATTTCCATTAATCAAAAAGTATATCTCTTCACTTTACTATAAAAGTGGAGTCCATAGTAAAAGTTGTATCGTCTTGTGATTATCGTTCTTATATATAAGGTATTCCTGGGTTAAACGGCCAAACTTTAAATATGAATTTAGGACCTCAAAACAAACAAAAATTTCCTCTGGAAGTTCGCTCGCAAATGCTTTGTTCAAGAGATATCGACATCTTAAGTTACAAAACTATACGAATGAATAATGTTGAGACAGCTCTTGTTTTGAAGATTGAAGATTATTGATAGGCTTTCGTTTGCACTCAATTTACTTAGTGGATATAAAATAAAAGAAAAATAGAAAGCTAAATATAAACGCGTACATTCCTTATAGAAATATCATACTAAGAATCATTGATTAATTACTTATTTTTAGTATTAAAAGTACAATATTTAGTAATATTCTGTGATTCAAATACAGCTTTTTTATTACTCAAGTATTTCAATATTTAATGTTACAAATCATACCTTATGATTGATTTCAATACTTAAATATTGATATGCAAAACTTCGTCCAGTGATAAAATACTTACGCAGAACATTGTCAATATTTAAATACTAATATATAATACTTTGCTAAGTGATGAAATATTTACGCAAAGTACTGTTAAGATTAAGAGTATTAATTCAGACAGCATACAATATTAATAATTTATTAGATAAATATTTATAAATATTTATTTCGAATTACTTTTTTAAAATGTTATATATATATATATATATATATATATATA
>NW_022639675.1:225351-231039 GCF_010583005.1 Odontomachus brunneus
CTTTACAAGGAGAAAATTAGTGTTTTTAAATGTAAAAACTGTTTAAATAAATATTTGCTTGTTTTAAAAGTAAATAAAATACAAGTAAATCATTTTATAAATCTGAATAAATTATTTTCTAATATTAAAAGTATTTTTTTATGTTTCAAATTAGAGTTTCTTTTATTATCAGAAAAAAATTTATTTAAATTTTGTTTATTATCAGAAAAAAATTTATTTAAATTATTTATTTAAATTATTTATTTACAAAATTATTTATTTTACTTACTTTTAAAACATATAAATATTTTTTAAATATACTTTCTACATACTTCTTAAAACATATATTTTAAAAGAATCTATTCTCTTTTTTTAAATAAATCATATGCTTTCGTATATGGATATACCATATGTACATATAAAGCGTCTCTCAATCAAAGTGACAGTGACGCAGTAGGTAAGGTGAACGACACAAGAATCAGCCGAAGTGACAGACTCACATCAAAATGACGTAAAAAACTGGTCATAATTGGTCGAATAACATCAAGTGACTAAATAACGACGTCTTTAAAACGTCTTTTTTGTGACATCTTAATGGCGTTTCTGTATAACGTCTTAAAAACGTATTATTAACGTTTAGAGACGTCATAAAACGTCATTAAGTCGTCTAAAATGTCGTCATCGATCTGACATTAGACTATCATTTTGACGATATTCTCACGATATTTTTGATAATTCCTTGGTTATTTTTTATCCTGAACTTACTTAGATTTGAATGTCATTTTGACGTGTCTGCTACTTGGGAGAGGTCTCAGGCTCGAATCTCAGCAATGCCCATACAGCACAGAAGCTTGCAGCAACATTGCTACAACGTTGCAAGATTGTATATTGCAGTGCAATGTTGCAGAGACTTTGCAGTGACATTAATTTACAATATTACTTTAGCAATATTGCAGCAATATTTTAAAAAAATATTACGAATATAATATATTTTATTTATTTACTAATTATTTTTGTTACTTGTATTTCAAATTCAGTAATGTTTTACATCAATAATACTTATAGAATAGTATTTAGAATAGCACTCGTTAGTGGCAATCATTAATTTGTCTTATTGCATATTTTTTATACTTCTTATACCGTTTTTTCGGAGAAAATACTTTCTTTAGATTTAATATTCGTACTTGTTTAATTTTGTAATTTTTTTTATTTCATTAAAATATTATATTCTTAAACGAAATATTTTTTTAAATGATGAAAATAAAACTTTTATTTCGTTCAAGGAAACCATGTCATTTGATGAAACAACACTATTGTTTTAAATAATATTTTTTAAAAGTTTCTCTCAAAATCTAGTAATTCAATTTGTTTAATTTGGATTTTCTTGGATTTTAAAAATTTTTTTTTGTTGGATTAAACATTATAACATTTTGTTAAAAATGTAAAAGTAATTATCACTGGTTCACTACATTACATCAATATTCATCGCATATCGAATGTTGCATTGTTTCAATATCTAAATTTTTACTTGTTGTTTATCCAATAAACAACAAGTAAAAATTATATTACTATTATTTGGTGCTTGCTAGGTATGTTATAATATACTGTGAACACTGTAAGGATACATTATATAAGCATGAATTGTAAGAACATTGTTGGAGTCATCAGAGTCACCGCGTGCGCGCTCGATCGTCAGATTTAAGCAACAGTTTAATGCGGTCATGACATGGATGGGTGACTAGTGGTATATACCGCTTGGGATCGAAATTATCGGAGGAGGATTCATGAAAGTTTGGAATGTGTTTACAACCTTCGATATGTAGTTTGAGACATGAGAAAATTAGGAATATAAGTATATTTTTGTAAACATTATGATTTTCTCATTTTTCACCTTCGCATAATAATTCTCAGTATTTGATCACTATCAATATTTAACAATGATTTTATTATCAGTATTCACCAGAAATTAAGTACTGGTCAAAAAATTACTGAATTACTGGTAATATTTAATCACTAATAATTTTTCAGTATTTCTTAGTATGATATTTCAATAAGAGATATGCACAGGAATAAATACAGAGAATGTGTAAATAAATACAGTGAATAAATACAGTGAAAATTTACTTACATGTATGAAAAAGTACAGTGAAAATTTGCTCATTATGATATTATCCTAATTTAGGTATTTAGGGTTCTTGAACTTACATAACAAAATATAACACTTTTTTTATACTAATTCTTAATGTAGCCGGAAATTTATATAGCTTTTAAAAACGTGGGGTCGACGACTAATCTTTAAACCGAACACATTGATAATACATGTCGAACGTGACTGCGTTCCCTTATAGAAATATCATACTAAGAATCATTGATAATTACTTATTTTCAATATTAAAAATACTGGATAATAAGTAATTATCAATGATTCTTAGTATGATATTTCTATAAGGGTTGGTGAAATGATGCACATGCTCACGTGGATGTTGTACATTGGCCTGGTTTACATCATATACTTGATACGCGTACTAAATAGTAACTTTCTATTAGATAATCTTAATATTAACAATGCATATCAACGGCGACGTATTCAATCAATACAATACGTTTTCTTGATGAGTATTATACCAGCTTAATATACCATTGATTATATATATCGTCGATATTAAGATTATCTAATAAAGATTATCTAAGAAAGTTACTATTTAGTATGCGTATCAAGTGCACGATGTAAATCAAGCCATTGACTGCGTTCAACAAAAGACGCAACTGTGCCATAGTAAGATTCTTTAATATGATTGATTTATACTAATACGTATATCCAATGAGGAAGTAGAAACAAGACCAATCATATTAAAGAATCTTACAATTGCGAAATTGCTTTGACTGCGTTCGAAAACATCACCTAAGTACCCTTATGTATCATTTTATCCTTGTTTAATATTCAGTGAACAAGGATAAAATGGTATATGGGAATATTCGGGTAATGTTTCCGAACACATTTTTTTCACCAAATCAGTAAAAAACCTTAAAAAATCCCAAAATGGTGAAAAATCGCCAACAGTGTCAATCCTGCTGAATATTAATAAACTTGGCCAGCTGGAATGTTTGTTCTTCTTAATTTGAAGTTACACGTCGACCCCACGTCTATTGTATGCTAGAATTATACATATATTACGCAGTCTGCGACAAAACTATTTCGCAGATTCCGCTAAAAACTGCTGAAAAATGCGGAACGCTCGTGATTCGTTCCGCTCTCGTTCCGTGCTCCGCTATTCCACTACATGAGTTTGCACCTTGAGGATGCCATTACAGCAGTGTTGCCAGACATCGGGGAAGGAAGTGTAGTACCAACGTGAAGAAATAATAGTATATATGTCGTACCAACTTAACAGAATAGTAGTACAAATAGTCGTATCATGCATATTATATCAATTTTAACGTATTAAAAAAAAAAATTGTACATTAAATTGTATATTACATACTTTTAAGTTATGTATTTTTATATAGGTTATATATATAAGCACAATATTGTTTATAATTTATAATTTTTTATTTTTTATCAGGATTTTGTATTGTGTATGACACAATATTATTGCACTCATGCATATATCTTTAATAATTATAATAATATATATATATATATATATATAAAATCAATATACATAATGTATATTATTATAATATTGCAAGTATCTATGAATCCTCTCACATCTACTACAAATTATCATAAATTTCTAATCACATTAAACGAAACAATTCTCTAAATTCTCAACAGAATAAAATATTTAATTTTGAAACAATTTATCATTAAAAAAAAATTTCTGTTTCACTGTCCTCGTTTATTGCCTCTTCTTGTTTTTTTTTTCGTGGATATAAAACAATAGATGTCATCTTCTGTAACATTTCATTTGTTGGTTGAAATGTAATACAATTTTCCTCTCCGGATTGTTTCACGTACTCAGCTGCTAGTAATAATCCATTGACTGTTTCAATTTTCAATTTATTTCTGTATTTTGTCTTCATCATATTGATCTAGGGTGTATATCAGTTGGACACGGGGCAATTGGACACAGTCCAATCACAAGTCGCTGTTCCAAGGGACCCTACAAATGTCTCTAATTACACGGTGCTGTGATTGGCTGTGTCCAAATGCACCGTGTCCAAGTGCACCGCTCATATTGATCTATAATGTTCACATTTAGGTAGAATTAAATACAAAATTAATTACAAAATGATATTATTACTATGAAAAAATGCAATTAAAAAAATAATCATTATTATTTTATTTAAAGATATATACTTACTTGACTAAAAATTCGTTCACAATCTGCATTTGAATGTGGCAAACTCAGTATGTCAAGAGCAAATGTAGCCAATTTATGGAATTCAGATTTTCCAACAGCATTATTATAGTCTAAAATTTGGTTCCAAAATTTGTCAGTGCAAATATCTGGTTTTCCAACATCTTTAGGCAAAAGGGAAACTAAGAAAGAAAGACACCGCCATTGATTGTCTATTACTTGCATAATGTTATTATTTTGGCAACCCAAAATTCTTGGTACTACTTTCATTAAATTTATAAGTGTCGGAGTGGTATTCCGGTATGATAGAGATAAAGCATTTTTTGGACGTAATGCTCCAAGTTGGTTCAAAATGGGATCTTACATATAACGATTTGATATTTGTTGAGCTGATACCTAAAAACAAAAATTGACTATAAAAATTGAAGTAAATAGATATTTTATTTATTTATAAATATATAAGAACCTGTAGGAATTTTCTGCAACGCCAGTAAAACTCTTCTAATTCCCTTTGTTCAATGAGACCAGTAGCTTGATAAACTTTTAGGGTGTATATCAGTTGGACACGGGGCAATTGGACACAGTCCAATCACAAGTCGTTGTTCCAAGGGACCCTACAAATGTCTCTAATCACACGGTGCTGTGATTGGCTGTGTCCAAATGCACCGTGTCCAAGTGCACCGCTCCCAAACTTTTATACCCAAATACATTTGTGTATACGGGATGAATTCGTCTTCTTTGCAAGGGTTGATATCAGAGTGAAGTTTTTATAATATAATGTTTATTCATATAACATAGAAGAATTTCCTTGTAAAGATTTATTATTTTATCGTGAAGTTCAGTGACGACTACCGCGTTACTTTGAAAGAAACGATTAAAGTCCGTAAACTTTGGTAGAATCCATTCAAGAAAAAAAAAATATAATTTTGTTAAAGGATTATTAAGCTCTTTAAAAATTTGTTCTGTAACTTGTAACCGTTCAATTAACCATCTATCTGTAAAAAACAATTTTAAAGCTTCCCATTGTTCAATAATTCTCTCTACGACCATTACTAAGGAAAGCCAACGTGTTTGAGATGGATGTAACATTTTATGTGGGGTTACATTGACAAATTCTTGAAATTCTTGAAGTTAACATTGCCTTTTTGAACTTGATTTAAAGAAATTATAAATATTTCTTGCTAAATCTTCGACTAATCTTGGAAGATTTTTGCACGCTTCATTTGCGCATAAATGAGCAGAGTGACATACACATTTTAAAACAAATATATCAGGACACTCTTTTTTAAGCTTACTAGCTACAGAATTATGTTTGCCCATCATTGCACTGCATCCATCTGCAGCAAAACCAATCAAATTCGAAAGAGGTATCGAATTATCTTTAAAAGATTTGATTATTCCTTTAAAT
>NW_022639675.1:231049-231423 GCF_010583005.1 Odontomachus brunneus
TTAAAGAAATTATAAATATTTCTTGCTAGATCTTCGACTGATCTTGGAAGACTTTTGCACGCTTCATTTGCGCATAAATGAGCAGAGTGACATACACATTTTAAAACGAATATATCAGGACACTCTTTTTTAAGCTTACTAGCTACAGAATTATGTTTGCCCATCATTGCACTGCATCCATCTGCAGCAAAACCAATCAAATTCGAAAGAGGTATCGAATTATCTTTAAAAGATTTGATTATTCCTTTAAATAAGTTTTCTGCTGTTGCACCTTCATTGACATTCACAGAATCAAAAATTTTACTCAGTTCCCAAAATCTACTGACAATTTTTTTTTAACTAATATCATTAAATCTTACTACTATGCAAGATGT
>NW_022639675.1:231433-239913 GCF_010583005.1 Odontomachus brunneus
AGACACTCTTTTTTAAGCTTACTAGCTATAGAATTATGTTTGCCCATCATTGCACTGCATCCATCTGCAGCAAAACCAATCAAATTCGAAAGAAGTATTGAATTATCTTTAAAAGATTTGATTATTCCTTTAAATTAGTTTTCTGCTGTTGCACCTTCATTGGCATTCACAGAATCAAAAATTTTACTCAGTTCCCAAAATCTACTGACAATTTTGTTTGAACTAATATCATTAAATCTTACTACTATACAAGATGTTTTTACACTTGATATGTTAGTCGATTCATCCGTAAGAAGGCTAAATTTAGTATTTTTTAATATTTCTGCCAATTTTTCTTTATGATATTTACCTATAACATTTACTGCAATATTAGTAGCTTTGGTTCTTTTCATTGTGATATTTTGCACTATAGGGTGATCATGACAAATATTTTTTAATAATTAAACACCAAATGATCAGCTAATCGAAATGGTAAATGTTTTGCCAAGAAACCAACTAATTTTATTTCAGTAGACATTATGGTCTTATCTATGGATTGTTTTTTACTGGTAAAGCATGAAATAGATTTTTGTTTTACAGTCATTACTTTCATTTTTTCCTTATGTCTCATACTTTGTCCATGCCGCTTAATTACTAATAAATCTGAACTCATAGAATAAGAGCAATATATACATTTTGCTTTATATTCATTATTCTCATCAGATATTAACCAAGTACTAAATTCTGATTGAGAAAGCCATTTTTTGGTAAACTTTTGTTTTTGATGTTTCTTTTTAATTAGTTTATTTTCTTTTCCTGGTGCATTGAATTCTGAATTAGATGCATCAAAACTGTATAAATATAAATATAATAATTAGATATAAGAGAAAAAACATTGTTAAATAATGATTACATATCTAAATAACAAAAATTGATAGCTCAACCATCATCAAACGTTGGATAACGATTAACCAAACAATCTATGCTATTTAAATAGTAAATTATTATACAAATACAATATTATTATACCTTTCTTCCTGTGTGGCCATATTTTCTATTAAAAAATATTCATAAACAAAAGAATATTAAATAATCTATTAATATATAAGGAATATTCTGAATGTTTGCACTGAAAATATACAGTACATAACAAAGAACACAGATTTTAGCATAACAACTTCGACAGATTAACGCGATGTAACAAACGACATGCAACGTGCGACATTCCCATGAATATATATTACATTTTTCAGAAGAGTTGCATGCTTATTGAATATTGCATGTCGTGAATTGCGCGACTGCTGGAACTTTAGTTTCAGTCCATAATGCTGCTTCAAATCCTAAACAAACTGATCAGTTAGGGCCATTGCACGTAAAAAATTTTTAGTCGTAAACGTAATTCCGTAAGAAAATTGACCAATCACAGTTGATTATTCTCCTCGCCTCCTCGAACGCGAGGAAAATAATGGCCTTTACAATCGTTTACTATAAGAATAACCGACTGTAACTGGTCAACTTGCCCACAGCCCAAAGCAAGTTTGTGGACCAAGGCTAAGGTATAGCAAGTTTTAGCAGGAAGAAACTGTCCAATCAAAATTGGTTATTTTTCTATAATTCCACTGTAATTGGTCAATTTCTTACGGCCTAAAAATCCCCACACCTAAGGTGCGTTCGGGGAACGCGCTATTAGCATTGATTAGCGCTAACGACTTGACCAATTCGCATTGGTGAATTCGGATTTTAGCCAAACATAATATAGTAGTATAAATAGTCGTACAACATTAAATAGTAGTACAATATGGCGTACGACACACCCTTTAGGTCGTATGTAGTAAAAAATATGAAATTGTCGTACAGATACGACTATAGTCGTACGTCTGGCAACACTGCATTACAGGTTTGTTCGCGTCGCGTGCTCCAATGTACACTAAGGAGTACTTGGATCACGAGTAAGATGGCGGTTGGAGCAAATGAGGTCGAGAGATCCTTTAATAAGAGATAGGACACCGCCGTCAGATCCGCTATGTTTGGGATCAAAGCGGAAGTTGACACCTATAATGTTCAAATTACTCAGTAAGCATATATGTCTACAGGCCATGTTATATCTAAGAGGTCTTTTAAATGTGTATGTTTGAAAGATCTCTTAGAGAAAACTTTAAGATATTTTTTGGACAGGACTGTACTGGATAGTAAAATAAAAACGTATCAAAAAACGTTTTAAAAGAATTCTTCCATTTATTGTTAATCTTGTTTTAATAAACACATTGAAATATGTACATGAAAAACTGCAAGATCTCGTTATTTATCGACAAAATGTGAGAAGATGAACTGGATATTTTGATCCCACAATATTGCAATATCACCAAATGTGCAAAGGACGTGCTGCAAATGACCTTATGATATAGAATGTCCTCAAGATATCTCAAGAACATTCTTTAGAAATGTTCGTTGTTTGAGTAATAAACTGGACCCGTTATTGACATCTGCAAATCAGATTGTAAATACAGTACAG
This sequence comes from Odontomachus brunneus, assembly GCF_010583005.1. Classification (NCBI taxonomy): domain Eukaryota; kingdom Metazoa; phylum Arthropoda; class Insecta; order Hymenoptera; family Formicidae; genus Odontomachus; species Odontomachus brunneus. The sequence goes on from NW_022639675.1 coordinate 233,925, forward strand.
AGTTAATTTCTTTATGTAAGTGTATACTTTTATTAATTACATTATTAAATAAAAAAAAAATATATATATATATATATATATATATATATATATATATATATATATATATATATATATATATATGTAATAATGTTTTTGAATAGGCCAAACACAAACTTTATTAATTCAAGAAAAACAATCAGTTAAATGAAAATATATTATACAAATAGGAAAATAAAATAATAATAATGTAACTGTTATAAAATAATATTACACTTTCTCAAAATAAAAAATATCACATTAAAGGATTAATGTATGTATTAAAAGTAAGGAAATGTTCTATTGCACTGTAGTATGCATAGCCATACTTTTGCTTGCAAAGTTTTTCTTTAAAAGTTGTGACATTTTAACTTTGGAAGATGAAATCTTAACATGTAACATATAGAATCGCAATATTATTTTTTCTTTTAAATTGACATGTTGGTAGAGAATAAATAATTTCATGAAACCGATGTATAAAAAACTGTTTTAAAGTAATGTGTTTCGGTAAGTGCACATAATTATTTTAGCTGCTTCCGCAAATATTGTAGGTATACCATTATATTTCAATTTTTTTTTCCATCTACTCTTATTCTTTCCCATTGATTATCATCAAAATGAGCCTGTAATATAAACAAGATAAAAAAATAGAATATAAAAATAATTTGAACATTATACGTGTGTAATACATACACGTTTACGTATACGATAATACACAATATAACATACTTCACATAAACGAGAATCATTTCTTGGCTGCCAGTTGGGCTGTCCAACATTTTTTATCCACAACACTGTATTTTCGTTGTTTTTTGGAAATGAACACATCTTTACTCCTTTTACAGAGCTATTTGTACATTGCTGTGCTTCACAAATTGACATTTTAATACTGCAACAGAGAACATATCAACATAACCTACAGATATATTTTTTATTTTTACCAATATTTTTATGTATTTATCTATATCTATTACATATTTTGTTTTGAATGAGTAAGACAACCTATATGTAATACTTATTTTCTTTGTAACACACTTCACTAATTTTATGAATCGCAATTTTGTGGTTTTTCGACCATACATGATGTGCTTTCACTTCTTATCTGCTTCTATTGTCACTCAGCTGATTATTCTAACCGGAAGCGTATCCCAAACATGGCGCAGCCAATCAGAACATTGACATATGGTGTCCCACCTCTTATTACAGGATCTCTAGACCTCATTAGAGTGGATGGCGAAAAAATTAAAATATAATGCTATACCTACAATATTTGGGGAAGCAGCTAAAATAATTATGTGCACTTACCGAAACACATTACTTTAAAACAGTTTTTTATACATCGGTTTCATGAAATTATTTATTCTCTACCGATATGTCATAATTTAAAAGAAAAAATAATATTGCGATTCTATATGTTACGTGTTAAGATTTCATCTTCCAAAGTTAAAATGTCACAACTTTTAAAGAAAAACTTTGCAAGCAAAAGTGTGGCTATGCATATTACAGTGCAATAGAACATTTCCTTACTTTTAATACATACATTAATCCTTTAATGTAATATTTTTTATTTTGAGAAAGTGTAATATTATTTTATAACAGTTACATTATTATTATTATTATTTTATTTTCCTATTTATATAACACATTTTTATTTAACTGATTGTTTTTCTTGAATTAATAAAGTTTGTGTTTGGCCTATTCAAAAACATTATTACATGTTATTATTTTATATTGCAATATTGTGGGATCAAAATATCCAGTTCATCTTCTCACATTTTGTCGATAAATAACGAGATCTTGCAGTTTTTCATGTACATATTTCAATGTGTTTATTAAAACAAGATTAACAATAAATGGAAGAATTCTTTTAAAACGTTTTTTGATACGTTTTTATTTTACTATCCAGTACAGTCCTGTCCAAAAAATATCTTAAAGTTTTCTCTAAGAGATCTTTCAAACATACACATTTAAAAGACCTCTTAGATATAACATGGCCTGTAGACATATATGCTTACTGAGTAATTTGAACATTATAGGTGTCAACTTCCGCTTTGATCCCAAACATAGCGGATCTGACGGCGGTGTCCTATCTCTTATTAAAGGATCTCTAGACCTCATTTGCTCCAACCGCCATCTTACCCGTGATCCAAGTACTCCTTGGTGTACATTGGAGCACGCGACGCGAACAAACCTGTAATGGCACCCTCAAGGTGCAAACTCATGCAGCGGAATAGCGGAGCACGGAACGAGAGCGGAACGAATCACGAGCGTTCCGCGTTTTTCAGCAGTTTTTAGCGGAATCTGCGGAATAGTTTTATCGCAGACTACGTAATATATGTATAATTCTAGCATACAATAGACGTGGGCCCATGTAATCTCAAATTAAGAAGAACAAACAATCCAGCTGGCCATGTTTATTAATATTCAGCACAGGATAGACGTTGTTGGTGATTTTTCACCATATTGGGGATTTTTAAGGTTTTTTGCTGATTTGGTGAAAAAAATGCGTTCGAAAACATTACCCGAGTATTCCCATATACCATTTTATCTTTGTTCACTGAATATTAAACAAGGATAAAATGATACATAAGAGTACTTAGGTGATGTTTTCGAACGTAGTTAAAGCAATTTCGCAATTAAGATTCTTTAATATGATTGGTCTTGTCTCTACTTCCTCATTGAATATTCGTATTGGTATAAACCAATCATATTAAAGAATCTTACTATGGCACAGTTGCGTCTTTTGTTGAACGCAGTCAATGGCTTGGTTTACATCGTGCACTTGATACGCGTACTAAATAGTAACTTTCTATTAGATAATCTTAATATCGATGATATATATAATCAATGGCATATTAAGCTGGTATAATACTCATCAAGAAAACGTATTGTATTGATTGAATACGTCGCCATTGATATGCATTGTTAATATTAAGATTATCTAATAGAAAGTTACTATTTAGTACGCGTATCAAGTGCATGATGTAAACCAGGCCAATGTACAACATCCACGTGAACATGTGCATCATTTTACTAACGCGTTGGACAAGTATTATCAATGTGCTCGGTTTAAAGATTAGTCATCGACCCCCCGTTTTTAAAGCTATATAAATTTCCGGTTACATTAAGGATTAATATAAAAAAAGTGTTATATTTTGTTATATAAGTTCAAGAACCCTATATATCTAAATTAGGATAATATTATAGTGAACAAGTTTTCACTGTATTTATTCATACATGTAAGCAAATTTTCACTGTATTTATTCACTGTATTTATTTACATATTCTCTGTATTTATTCCTGTGCATATGTACGCGTTTATATTTACCTAGCTTTCTATTTTTCTTTTATTTTATATCCAGTAAGCAAATTGAGCGCAGACTGCGCGCAGATTGACAGCAAATTGCATCAAAAACCCACAGCAAAACCATAACCATCTGGGCCTACATTAGGCTACGGTTTTGGCGACAGATCTTGCTGTCAGGTAATTGGTGCCAAATTTGCAGCAAAACTGCGCAAAGCTTGCAGCGCAGCAAGGTCTGCGCGGTTTCTGCCGCCAATCTGCCGTCAAATCGCTACAAGCTCTGCGCGGTTTTTGCTGCAAATCTGCAGCAATTATCCGACAACAAGCTCTGCCACAACTGACGGCAATTTGGCAGCAAGATTTGATATAACAGATCCCGCATTGAATTTGTTATCTATTTGCCATCAAAAGTTGATAGCAAGCTGTGCTCTAAATCTGTTCACAGGTTTGACTATCTGGGTATTTATCTATTTCTATTTTCAATAGATTGCATCTAATATGGATAAAACTGAAGATAAATATGATAAATATGATATATATATATATATATATATATATATATATATATATATATATATATATATATATACACACGGTGGGCGATTTTACGGGACCCACCCAAATTTCTCCATAGGTAAGCCAGATATAGAAAAATAGTTAAGACAAAACTTGTTCAGGACAATGGGGGTCATCTTTCTCAATAAATGAATTTGACCTTGAGGTCAAATTTCAAGGTCATTTGGAGGTCATAGTGATTTTTTTAAAATGGGACTGCCTACTTTTGACACCGGATTCGAAGAGAGCGGGAAATTTTACGTCAGAAATGATATTTTTAAATTTTTTATTTTGACCTTCAGAAGGTCAAATCAAGGTTTTAAAAGCGCTCAGAAGCTGTTTGTTTAAATGCGATTATCTTACTTTTAGCATTACTCAGAAACAACGACGTGGACGTAGTAAGTTCTGTTTTCTTTGGGGTGCTTGATTATCGTGAGTCCCCTTGCCTCTCACGTTTGGGGTGCTTGTTTACCGTAAACAAAACTGTTTGCGACCGTCTCGCTTTTGCGTCGTTTGATTTCCGTCGTGTCTACGGCTGCCGTTCTGTTTGATTTGCATCTGTTTGGTAAGTTGCATTATTAACTTTAGTTAGTGGAACTGATTGTGTCCATCTGATTTTTTAAGGTAACAGTCGTATAGTATTCAGTGACGTCTGCGAGATAACGGATTCTTGACTGTAATTGTAAATTATAATTTGGCGGTTTTAATTATATTTTAATTTGATGTACTGAAGAGGCTCCAAAACCAGGACCGAAACGTCTATGAATTTTTGCGATTAACTTTGTTCATTTATGAATATATTATTACTCCGCCCTGTCACTGGCGTTAACTCTTATTTGCTCTTTTTAAGTTTGTACAATTTGAAGAAGTAAACCTTTTTTTTTTATTGTGTACATGTGTACAATTTTTGAGATATTGAGATTGAAAATAAAGTTTTAATGCATTATATTGCTCTAAGACTCTTTTAATTACCGATATTAGAGAAAGCCAACGAGTTTGAGCTGGCAATAATAGTTTATGTGGTTTTTCATCTACAAACAGTTGAAATTTTTTAAATTTAGATGTTCTTTTAAAACTATATTTTATGTACGAATGTATATCTCGTACAAAATCTTTAGGATCTCTAGGTAATTTCAAGCAGGCATATGGTGCACATAAAGCTAATGAGTGACAGGTACATTTTAATAGAAATATCAAGAATATCATTAGTTAACATAGTTTTTAAAGAATGATGCTCGCCCATCATTGTATTGGCTCCGTTAGCCTCAAAGTCTATCATATTTCTTTTTAAATGGTATTTCAAACTTCTAAACAAAATTTATAATAATGCTATATAATGCTATTGCAGAACTATCTGCAGCAAGTAGCAGAATTACAAATGTATCATATATTTTAAAATTTTCTGCGAATCTTGCAACTATTGCTAAATTTTTTATACAGCTATGATCAGTATTCTCATTTACTATTCATGAAAATTTATGGATTTTGAGTTTAGCAATGATTTCTTCAAAAGCTGTTCGATCTATTATATTTGTTATTATTGAAGTATATTTAGTTCTATTGCATTATATATTTTTTAATACTTCGAATTCGGAGCTAATACTTTGTGACGTGGCAGCCGTGGAGGCGCCCGTCTCAAGAACCCCGTGTCGAGTTAGCGAGAATGTTTGTCGCGTGCCGTGTCGCTAACGGTTTTTCGAGACCTTGCCGAATATCGCGTTCCGTCGGATTGTTTATTGTGACGATTTAGAACAAAGCGAAGAAGCGATTTTTGCGAGCGGAGCAGATGCGAAGGTCAGCGCGTCCCGAATTTTGTGCCCCTCGACGTCCCTTGCCGGCCATCAGGACGAGGAGCGGAGGACAACGAGAAGCCGAGGACATCGAGGAGGGAGGATGCAGCGGATGCCAATTAGCGAAGCCCTTGCTCAGGTGAATCGCACTCTCGTACTTTGGTGATTCAAAAATATTATCGCGAATTATCGGGCGCTCAGCAATAGAGAATATTCTATCGCTGAGAAGCTATCGTAGTTATAATACAGTATCGCGCTTAGACGGATCAGCTGTATTTACTTTTAGCGAAGCAGCCGTCGCGAGAAACCCGGCAGGAAAAAA
>NW_022639675.1:240184-240378 GCF_010583005.1 Odontomachus brunneus
GGGGCAGCGACGAGGGAGGATCCGCGAGGATACGCGATCCTCCCAGGAACAATCAGCTGTTAGCCTTGCCGCGACCATTGCCGCGAATAGAACACACTCCAGCAATTATCGTACCGCCACAGAGTGAAAGAAAGAGAACGAGAGTGAAAGACGGAGCAGAGAGAGAGAGAGAGAGAGAGAGAGAGAGAGAGAGA
>NW_022639675.1:248151-250252 GCF_010583005.1 Odontomachus brunneus
AGAGAGAGAGAGAGAGAGAGAGAGAGAGAGAGAGAGAGAGAGAGAGAGAGAGAGAGAACGGGAGAGTGTCGTGAGGGTGAGAGCGAGAGCGCGGAGCGCGAGAGAGAGAGAGCGGAACGGGAGAACGTGAGCGGAGTGAGAGTGGACGAGAAGAGCGAGAGAAAGTAGAGAGAGAGAGAGAGGACCGCCACCGCTGCCGTCACCGCCGACGCCGCCGCCGACGCAAGGGCTGTCGCCGAGATTGTAAGATCAACCATCTGCTCCAATTATATTCGTGTCGCGTATTATATCGTATCGTGTCGCGTCTCGTCCGCGGAGTGGTCGCGCGAATAAAGAAGGCTCGCCCGAGGAAAGCGTCCTCGGGCTTCGTGTACCGTTTCGCGAATTGTACCGTCTCGAGAGGAGCGTTGTCGTGACGACCTCCGCTCGTATTTCGACTATCGGGACGTGCGAGAGTCCCCGAATAAACGTCTCATTATTATTGCTATCGAGTCTAGTGATTTCGCTTCCTCCAACCCATCCCGTCTCCGACTTTAATTTAATAGAGCTACCGGTCCCGACGGTTCCGGGACGCGCATTCCTTTTGTGATAATTATTTATTCTCGCGTTTATCGAGGTGGTGCGGCCTTTCCGTACTTGGCGCCCAACTCTCGCGAAAATCTTTGTGGCGTGTCCGGGAGCCGACGGCAATTTGCCGACGCTGCGAACAGGCGACTGTTTGCCGTCGCTTGCGAAATTCACGTTCGCGAGTACCGTCGCAACTTTTAATAATTTTAACTAAATGTTTAGCAGAATTAAATGCAATATTATGCTCTATAATAAATGCTGCAATCTTCAATTCGGTTTTTTTCGGTTTTTAATTTTTTTGTTTTTTATATTGTTGTTTTTAATAAATGGCATACTTATTATAGGAACTTGAATAGCTTTTATCTTTTTCCTATGTTTTAAAGATGCAGCATGCTTTTTAATTGCACTCAATCCGCCAATGCAATCTACTGAGCATATCTTACAATGAAAATAATATAATCCTTTCCTAGTGAGAAATGATTTATTGATCGACGTCGAAAAGACGTTAAATCGACGTTGAAATCATCACATATACGTCGATTCGATATCTTTTCGACGTCGATCGATAAGTCATTTCTCACTGGGTTATGACTCCTTTTAAGCCACTTTTTATTATTTGTCGTGATTTTCCCACTCAGATATTTGTACAAATATATCTTCTTTTTTTTCTTAGCACTTTTTGAAGCTGATGTCTGTTCATTGTGTTCATCGTCCATTATATATGTATATATATATATATATATATATATATATATATATACAGGGTGTTCAAAAAGTTCCGGACCGGTGAAATATCTCGAAAACTAAGCATTTTAGAAAAAAATGTTTCAGATAAAAGTTGTAGGGTTTCAAAAGATCTATTTACTGATCTTATCAGTTTGACCTTGGATGGCGTCGCCAAGGTCAGATCGAAATCACATTAACTTTTTTAAATGGAACTGCCTACTTTTTATTGCATATTCTTGTAGCTTATCTCGAGACCTTTCCAAAACACTATAAACAAATGTATTTTCGTTAAGTATTTTCCGAGTTGTGAAACTTGAAAGTTACAGTACATTACAGCTTTCAAGCTTCACAACTCGGAAAATACTCAACAAAAATAAACTTTCTTGTAGTGTTTTGGAAAGGTCTCGAAATCGGCAAGGTTAGAAAAATTCAAAATGACGGATCCAATATGGCGGTTGAAGGTTAAGGTCAAGGTTAAGCTCACAGCCAATGTCACCATCGAATAGTCTACAACTTTCCAAACAACAGTCCAAATTCGAGAAAATTAAGAATTTTTGTCTACCATGTTAGATTTGTCCGCCATATTGAATCTACCATCTTGAATTGATTTCAGATTCGAAATCAGCAACCTAAAAAACCCCCAGAAAAAAATTTTGGTGTATTTTAGTTTACAATTGTCGTCTACCACTTTTGGCACAAAATTTGGAAAAAAGCCACTTAACCGGTTAAATATTGAGTTGTGAGACTGCAGTAATTCTATCTTTAAATCGGGTTTATTTTACTTACGCTAATGTGAATATTAGTAGTT
>NW_022639675.1:253558-253688 GCF_010583005.1 Odontomachus brunneus
TCGCCGTATAGTATGACCCGATGCGATGTATACATCGTGAGATATGGCTCACTAAAACATCTAGCGGAAAACGCTCAGCACTTTTTACTTCACCTAATATATATATATATATATATATATATATATATAT
>NW_022639675.1:253767-268264 GCF_010583005.1 Odontomachus brunneus
TACATACATACGTACATACGTACATACGTACATACGTACATACGTACATACGTACATACGTACATACATACATACATACATACATACTTACTATACTTGACTATTGTTTGTTTTAACCACAGACTTTTATATACTACTAGACTGCTAACTTTGACTCAGTACATGGCCCCGAAAAGTATGTACAGAAATCTCGCGCATGCACCTATTTGCTGTTCCGACATTGTAGCACAATGTAGCATCTGGTTTTAGGCACTCTGATATAGATATATTTTATTGCACTCTGATATAGATATACGAGGGTGGTCTGAAAAGTTTCCGACCTAACAAAGATACAAGTCATTTTTTCTGAAAATTGTTTTTTATTTTTCAACATAGTCTCCTTGTAAATCTACACACTTCTCCCAGCGATGCTCCCATCTCTGTAACCCGTCGAAATAGTACTCGGCGTTTTTCTCTGCAAAATAATTGTTCACGAAGGTGATTGCCTCTTCATTTGACGAAAATCTCTGTCCTCCGAGCGCAATTTTTAGATGAGGGAACAAAAAGAAGTCGCTTGGGGCTAGATCTGGTGAGTAAGGTGGATGGTCAAGCAGTTCAAACCGTAATTCGTGGATTTTCGCCATGGCAACCGCTGAGGTGTGAGACGGTGCGTTGTCTTGGTGAAACAGGATTTTCTTTTTCTGCAAATGTGGCCGTTTTCCCGCAAGTTCTGCCTTCAGCTTGTCAAGTAATGATGCGTAGTATGCTCCTGTAATGGTTTTTCCTTTTTGAAGATAATCGATTAAAATAACTCCATGACTATCCCAAAAAACAGTCGCCATCACTTTCCCAGCCGAAAAAACAGTTTTTGCTTTTTTTGGAGCCGGTTCCCCCTTTGCAGTCCACTGTTTGGACTGTATTTTTGTTTCAGGCGTATAATGGTGTATCCAAGTTTCATCTACAGTAATTAATCGGCGCCAAAACTCGGATTTATTGCGCCTAAACTGCTCCAACAGAGCGTTGGAAATGTTCATTCGAACACGTTTTTGGTCTAACGTGAGCAAACGCGGCACCCAACGCGCGGACAGCTTTCTCATGCCTAAATGTTGATTTAATATGCGACAAACACGTTCTTTTGACATGTTCATAACCTCTGCTATCTCTCTCACTTTAATTCGGCGGTCGTCTAGCACCATTTGGTGAACTTTGGCGATGTTTTCGTCGGTAGTTGCAGTTTTTGGACGTCCTGAACGTTCATCGTCTCCCAAGCTCTTACGGCCACGTTTAAATTCAGCGGCCCAAAATTTCACTGTCGTAAATGATGGTGCAGAGTCCCCATACACAGAATCCAACTCATCTTTGATTTGCGTAGGCGTATTGCCTTTCAAAAACAAATATTTAATGACAGCTCGATACTCGATTTTGTCCATTTTCACAAAAACACTCACATCAACTTACTCAAACGACTGTTACATAACAACTGCGAGTCCAAAATGGCTGAAACTTCGGTGAGTAACTGTCAACAGATGAACAACGAAATTCATTAGTTTTTATTTACAAGTGCTGCTATCTTCACGTTGAGGTCGGAAACTTTTCAGACCACCCTCGTACATTGATTAATCACTTATTTTACAAATTTTTTACTGTAACGTATTTCACTCTGTCGTTTTTCACTCTATACGTACACAAATATTTAAGCAGGCGGCATCGGCCATATTACATTTATATCCCCTCTTCTTCTGGAACACCAGGCATGCGCAAATGTCTTTTTTCCCATACGTAATACATACTGTTCGGGGTCAATTTTACATAGTACTATATAAGGAAGTTAGCAGTCTAGTAGTTATGTAGAAGTCTGTGGTTTTGACTCTCTTCCCCTAAAATTAGTTAGTAACTTCTGAGACATTTTGTATTTATCATATAACGTCGCAAAATAAAATAAACTCCAATATGTGGTAAATTACAAAAAACATTAATGCACTTTATATGTGAGTTCTTGAGAACAAAAATGGTGTAAGTTAATTTGTTTCCAATTTGATTTGGCATTATAGCAGAGAATAAATCTTTCTCTCTGTCTGTAATGCTAACTCAAAGTAGAAAGTAAAACTGACATATCACTTTTCTTAATGAGACTCATATCATATTAATAATGAAGCTTCTTTATAAAAACAAATAAGAGAATATAATATTTTTTTCTGATCGAGATAAAAGAAAACGGTAAAATTGTCTCAGATAATAGAGTTAAAAAAAGTTCATTTGTATAACCAATTCTGAGCGCATTTTCAGATGTAAAACAGCATTGCCAGAAAATACTTGTAACATGCGGTAGCGCAATACATACGCTATGTACAAGCGCATACGCTTTGTGCATTAAGTATGTCGTATTATCGCATGTTACGAAGGCCGTTTATTAACAGCAGTGATATAAAAAAAATTCCTTTTATGCATAGCAAATTCATTTCATTTAAAAATATACTCAGAATTGGTGACATAAAAGTGAATTTTTTTAACTTTCTATGTCACCTGAAAGTTGCAAACAGTAATCTAAGTCATTAATAATAGATGTAATCTCTTTCTTCTTCTTTTTCTTCTTCTTCTCGTTGTTGCTGTTCTTGTGTACGTTGCAATCGTTGTCTGAAAACAGATACAATTTAAAATTCGTGCGATATGTTATATAATTTCTATATTAAAAAATAAGAATGTTTTATTTACTAATATTTACGTACTCTCATGTATCTCTCATGTACATCTCTATCATGTCTCAATTTTCCTTGCACAAGCTATTTCAATATTATATGTATAATTTGTTGGTCGTTTATATTTTCAAATTTTGAATGGATGCATTCTAAAATAATTAATAATTGTTACGCATTGTAATAAGACAATTATTTCTATAGTTAGACTTACGTTTTATACATTTAGTAAGTAATAAATCTTTGAAGACTACTTTTTTCCCATCCCTTTCATTCCAGCAGTAGATAATGAAAAGAAAATTACTAATTGTATGTTTTAGAATAATAACTATCATTTCGTGTGCCATCTAATTGTTTTGTAACGATCCATATAGAGATCATTACTAAAAACAAGGTTAATAAAACGCATAACAACGCGAGGAAAAAAGAAATGAGAGAGGACAGCGCGTCCTCTCAAAGATAAATATGCCGCCGAGCAATAAACAGCGAATCAAGCGTGATTCACAAGGTATAAAACGCCGTGAATTTGTAATCAAGATCAGATCCGATCTACCGCTCTTTCGAGAGAATCAGACTCCGATTCTCCGCTCAAAAGAGATCCGCAAATACCTACTTCTGGCAGATTTCTGTTCGCGGATTCGCGACTGAAATCACTTCGCCGTCGACTCACGGATTCGTGACATCGACACTGTTTCTACACCATTCCTGGCAGATTTCTATTCGCGGATTCGCGACTGAAACCACTCCGCCGTCGACTAACGGATTCGTGACCTCGACACTGTTTCTATACCGATCCTGGCAGATTGAGGCTCGCAGATTCACGACCGCAATCACTCCGCCGTCAGCCCACGGATTCGTGAAGCCGACACTGATACATTACCGATATCCGCAGAATTCCACGACCGCCGAAGGACCTGGAATCCATCTACCGGAAGGGCGCTTGAACCTTCACTACGCAACTCACCGGATCTCGTTTCGCCTTAGAGCAAGCGAGATCACCGTGAGCGAGTCGCCGCGCGCGACTCATCACCGTATAATCAAAGTTGCAGCGCGACTTCGACACCGCATCTTAAGGATCCGCGTTAGGATCCCACCGTCGTCGACTCGCAAAGACGCGAGTCGACCTCCGCGATCCTAATAGACCGATCTCGGCTACCGACATCGGAATCATTCCGTCACCGCGACGCATAAGCGTGTCCGCGGCACCGTGCCTTCCGCATCTGCGATCGCACTAAAACGAGTCGGTCTCGTTAAACTCCGAAGAAATATCGATTAGCTAAGGTACCGTGTACAAGGCAGACCGCTGCATCGCACACGTTGAAACACACCGAATCTCCGCGACAAGAGATCTGAGTACCGCCACAGAGGCGATACTGCACGTAACTACGCTGCACATCAACGACATACCGCATAAACCAGGCTGCATCGAAGAGCAGCTAAATAGACGAAAGAATTTGTAAATCGGTATTAAAGAGGCGAACAACTGAGAGCGTCAACAGCAAGCTCTCGACGCGACAACACCACCGTCCGTGTCCTGCGCACCTCTCGTCGTGCATAGCCTCTCGTGAGCCATCGCATAAACAAGGTTTCTGGCCTATTGTACACAAACGACGAAAACCAACAGCGTCGACACTCAACATCGGAATCACATGTACATAGACAAATGCTGTTAAATATATAATTTAGTTAATTGTTAAATTGGCTGCTTCCACATTATTTCCGCCTTCCACGAACCAGCGAGCGATCCGGAACGCGATGCATCACGGTTACAGTTTCATAAAAGTTATCTAAAACATACAAATATGAAACACTAAACATATCTGAATCGTAATAATGCTCTCTGCAAAGAAACAATTTGTTTGTACTCTGCAAATTATATAAAATAAAATTTTCAATATAATATGTACTAAAACTTACCATGCTTTTGAAAAAATCTGTATTTTAAAGATCCAGTTCTAACTAGTCTAGTGTTTCCTTTGTTTTTAAAGGAAAAGACACGACTTCTGATATGTCCACGTACTCATTTCTTGTATGCCTGTTTATAATCTCTAATCTTTCTTTGAAGTTTAGTTTATCACTGATCCGATCTAATTTTGCATCTATTTTAATACATTTTCGTAATATTTCCCTTTTGAATTCTAAAATAATAAAATATAGTATTAAAAACCATAATTGTGTACACAACACAATAAACTATGAAAATGTCAAATTTTTTCGGATAACATACATTTCTAAAGTTGGTATTCATAGTCGAATCTTATTTTTAAGATCGTCTCAAGTTTATTTTCAGATACTTTGTAGCCAATAAAATATTCTGTACATCATCTGAAGATGAACTTAAGATGGTCTTAAATATAAGATCCGACTATAAATACTAAGGCAGCGCTGAAAATTAGCTTCACTTTTTGACTGAGGGGATGTCTACTTACTTCCCTTTGCTGCTCCAGCTTATCTGCCGAATCATGTGACTGACGATCGCTTTATCTCAGGACTGTTGAAATTGTAAGGCGCTTATCAATAACTGAGTTCCCTCGCCATCGTCATTCGCATGACCCGGCAGTTAGGCTGGAGCGATAAAAGGGAGTAAATAGGCGTAGCCATAGAGCTTATAGATATGGATTGGCCATTGCCTATAGTTTCTGTATTAGAAGTTGTGTCTGGAGAAGGTTAGAAAGAGAAACAGACTTTTCAGTACTTCTCTTTCTTAAAATGTCCGGAAGTATGCACTGCGCATGTCACTTTCAAACATACGATTCACATGTTATAATAAGTAAAGGTTATGTTTGCAAAGTGTTCTTCAACAAAAGAATAGTAATAAAAGTAAAAGCAATTTAATTTAAGCAATTATATTAATTTATATCAATTATTTCAATATCTACGTATGTGTGTAATGTATAAGTTTTGTGAAAAAGTTATAATGCCTAAAAAATTAACATAACATTTTATTGCCCCAAAAGTAATAATAATAATATAAGTTTCTTTTATTATTGAATACAATTTGTCTTAAAAATAGATATAAGTATGCACTCTGTAATATAAAATAAATTGTTTGAATAATGTTTTTTTATATAATACTTCATGTTAAAGATAATTATATATGTTGAGTTTCTTATTTTCAAAATTTTAGTATTTAGTAAATATAGAGTAAAAAAATTTATTTAAGGGGTAACACCACTCTAGAATTTTCAAAAAATCGATTTTGTTTTTGGCTTAAACAATAGTTTAAGGCTCTAAAAATAGTATCCAAGTAATTTTGTAATGAAAAAGAAATTTTAAACAGCTTAATTCTTGATTTTGCCGCAGAACGTCGGAGCGCTCGTTGAGCGCGTTGAAACGGTCAGGCGACACGCTCACTTTTATACTGCTTTTACCTGCCGAAACTATAAGCGACCTTGTTACTTGTAGAGCAAAGGTCTCTCGAATTCCTTAGGTGTCCACCAGGGTGCGTAATTGTATAATAAACGTGCATGTGTGAGTTAGTACAGCTGCAAAGTTGACGCCGAACACACGTGTCCGTTAAATTTTTGTCTTTGTATGAATATTATATAAATATAAATTATTATTAGTATTTCCTTTTTTTTGAAAAGTGTAATAAAAGTAACATGAATAACGAAGTATGGAAAACGAGTATATAGTGGAGAAAAGGCTGGAAGGACCGGTTCCTCGAGTTCGAAAAGACCAAAAATATCAGGGCGTCGGCCGAGTAACCGTTACGAGTTAGAGAAGCCAAACGTTGAAAGTCCTAGCACATCAGCTAAGAAATTATCAGCGCCTAATCCAGATGAATTTGAAGTACAAGAAGGCTTTGGATACAGAATTTTGGACTTCTTAACAGTGTTCACTGCTATATCGCAGGTAGTTGTGTGCAAAAAATGCAAATCTGATATAAAATTTACCGAATGTGGAATGCGTGGCTTGGGATTTAAAATTGTGATTTCCTGTGCAGAGTGTGATCAAATATTTATACCCAGTTCTCCATTCATCGAAAAAGGATATGACATTAACCGTAGAATCATTTTAGCTATACGGCTTTTGGGAGTAGGATTAAATGGCATAATGAAATTTTGTGCATTTATGGATTTTCCCCGTCCAATATTTCAATCTTTTTATGATCGTGTTGTGCAGAAAATTTCTATTGAAGCAGAGAAGGTTTGCCAGCAGAGTATGAAAACTTCAGCTCAAAAAGAGAAAGTTACAAGTATTGAGAAGGGCCTCTCAAATGGCATTACAGTCTCTGGTGATGGCTTATGGAGAAAGCGTGGCTTTTCTTCGCTTTTCGGCTTTGTCTCGCTCGTTGGTTGGCATACTGATCAACTGGTCTATGTTTTAATAAAATCTAGATATTGCAAGGCTTGTGAGTATTGGGAGAAAAAAAAAGACACCGAAGAGTACAAAGAATGGGCCGCATCTCATGATAACGAATGCCAAGCAAACCACGTCGGCTCAGCGGGAAAGATGGAAGTGGATGCAGTTATTGAAATGTTCCAGCGCTCTGAATTCTTGCACAATTTGAAGTATGTTAATTATATAGGCGATGGTGATTCAAAACATTTAAAGGTATTTTAGATGCAGAACTTTATGAAAACTTTACGAAGAAAGAATGATGATCACGTGCAAAGATGAATAAACTCTCGCCTTCGTAATTTAAAAAAAAATACAAAAGGTCTCGGAGGAAAAAGTAAGCTTACTGAAAACTGATTGACGAATTGGCAATTTATTATGGTTTAGCAATACGCAGAAATCACGATTCGGTGGAGAATATGCAAAATGCCATTTACGCAACATTGAACCACAAACTGTCGACAGATGAAAAACCTATGCACGATAAATGCCCGCGTGGTGAAGATTCATGGTGCTCGTGGCAGAGGGCACAGGCGACTGGAGACACAAGTTATAAGCATAAGCCAGCTCTCCCACAAGAAGTTTATAAAGCCATTTATCCAATTTATAAAGATTTAACGTCTGAAGATTTGCTTACTCGTTGTTTAGGCGGCTTTACTCAAAATAGCAACTAGAGTTTCAATGCGGTCGTGTGGTCTATGGCGCCAAAATCAACTTCTAGTGGCAAACATGTATTAGATACTGCGGTATATATTGCTGCAGGCATTTATAATGATGGCCTATCAAGTATTATGAGATTCATGCGGAATTTAGGCATGAAAATCGGGCCAAATGCTATAATTTCTGCGTGGAACCCTTATAGAAATATCATACTAAGAATCATTGATAATTACTTATTATCCAGTATTTTTAATACTGAAAATAAGTAATTATCAATGATTCCTAGTATGATATTTCTATAAGGGAAGCAGACGAGCGACGCATTCAATTTTCGGACAGATCGCTAACAGAATCGCTAACAGATCGCTGTTAAAGAGGCCAGATTAGCTATAAAATCATACAAGAAGGAAAAAGAGAAGGCAAGCATTAATAGAGACGGCCAAATGTATGGAGCAGGTAATGCAGATTGAAGGTAAAAAAAAATTTCAAGGATTTAAGTGCTCGTAAAACTTTAAACGCGTTTTTCTCAAAATCATTTTTTTATAAACTACCGGAAAGCTTACTCCAATACTATTGCATGGATCTATTTGAAATTTTAACAGTAGCATTACAATTGCCTTCTCTATAGAAGTACGTAGCCGTTTTTCGATTGAATGTAAATTTTTTTTTATAAACAATTTTAGACGTATTTTTTGGTCAAAAATAGATGTTTTTTTTAAAACATGCACCATTTTAACAAAAATTGATTAAAAAAAAAATCCCTACGTACTTTTATAGGCAATAGTAAGTAGATTATAAAAATTTTTGGTTTTTTGTTGTAGGTCTCATATTTCAGGAGAAACATTTCCGGCAATCAAGGCCTTTAAAAAAAACATGATTACGTAGATTAGCTCTGTCGCCGCCATTTTGTAACAAAATAATAATAAAAAAATTTATTTTTACACTTTAATATATGTTAAATAAACTATATAAAAAGAAATTCTATTCCTTTTCCTATACTTCCACAATAAATTGTCAAAAATGGGCTTCTTTTTCAGCCGCTAAAGTGGTGTTATCCCTTAAATTTACAAAATAATTTATTTTACTTACTTTTAAAACATATAAATATTTTTTGAATATACTTTCTACATACTTTTTAAAACATATATTTTAAAAAAATATATTTTCTTCTTTTAAATAAATCATATGCTTTCGTATATGGATATACCATATGTACACAATATAAAGCGTCTCTCATTCAAAGTGACAGTGATGCAGTAAGTAAGGTGAACGACACAAGAATCAATCCAAGTAACAGACTCACGTCAAAATGACGTAAAAAAATGGTCATAACTGGTCGAATAACATCAAGTGACTAAATAACGACGTCTTTAAAACTTTTTTTTGTGACATCTTAATGGCGTTTCTGTATAACGTCTTAAAAACGTATTATTAACGTTTAGAGACGTCATAAAACGTTATTAAGTCGTCCAAAATGTCGTCATCGATGTGTGACATTAGACTATCATTTTGACGATATTCTCACGATATTTTTGATAATTCTTTGGTTATTTTTTATCCTGAACTTACTTAGATTTGGATGTCATTTTTATGTGTCTGCTACCTAGGAGAGGTCTCAGGCTCGAATCTCAGCAATGCCCATACAGCACAGAAGCTTGCAGCAACATTGCTACAACGTTGCAAGATTGTATATTGCAGTGCAATGTTGCAGAGGCTTTGCAGTGACATTAATTTACAATATTACTTTAGCAATATTGCAGCAATATTTTAAAAAAATATTACGAATATAATATATTTTATTTATTTACTAGTTATTTTTGGTACTTGTATTTCAAATTCAGTAATATTTTACATCAATAATACTTATAGAATAGTACTTAGAATAGCACTCGTTAGTGGCAATCATTAATTTGTCTTATTGCATATTTTTTATACTTCTTATACCTTTTCTTCGGAGAAAATATTTTCTTTAGATTTAATATTTATACTTGTTTAATTTTGTGGTTTTTTTTTATTTCATTAAAATATTATATTCTTAAACGAAATATCATTTTTTAAAATGATGAAAATAAAACTTTTATTTAACTTTTATTTCGTTTAAGGAAACCATTTTTTTTTGTAAAGGCAGAGGAAATGCATTACGCACACCTCCGGGAAAGACGGGACTTTCCCAGAGGTAGTGTGGGACTCTCCCCCTCCGGACTAACCGCTGGAGGGGACTTACCCACTAAAACCTCTGCCGGGCCCCTGGCGACCATCACGAGGGCGCCCCGGGAATCACTTGCGCATACTTCCGGAACGCCCTCAGCCGCCGGGCAGGGAAAAACCTAAACCCCGCCCCCTTCCCGGGCCAGGGGGAAATATAAAAACCCCCCGGCCCACTCTACCAATCCTCCATGACCGGACGTAGGCTTCCCCGTTCGGTCATACCTCACCTGTTAGGGGCGCTACTGGGCCCGGTCCCGTCCGGACCAAGCCCGCCGATACGCTCCCGACCGAGGTTGCGGGAGCGAAGGGGGATTCATTATGTCCCTCCGCTCCTTCTGGGTCAGGAGCCTCCAGTCTCGGGGAGGGGGGTGAGCGGCCTAAGAGCCCGCCCTTGCAGGCCGGCCGCCCTGCCCCCCTCCCGGAGGCACTTGGTCTGACTTCTGACATAGAAGGAGGAGGGCATACTAGGTGGCGGCGGGACGCCGTGCGTTCGAGATCTGCGCCATGCGACGCGTCTTCTCCGCCCGACCAGGCGCCTCCTATCTCTCCCCCGCCGGGTCCTCCGGCCACCGCCGCCGCCGCCGAGAGGACCCGGCGGCACTGGGGGGTGGGGGGGCACACCCGCAGATACCCCGGGGGAGGGAAGGCCAGCAGTGACGTCCCCTCCCCGCGCACGGGTAC
This sequence comes from Odontomachus brunneus, assembly GCF_010583005.1. NCBI lineage: Eukaryota > Metazoa > Arthropoda > Insecta > Hymenoptera > Formicidae > Odontomachus > Odontomachus brunneus. Next base: position 264,330 of record NW_022639675.1, read on the forward strand.
GCCGCCCTTCAATCCCGCGCTGATGCGCGGGTGGACGAGGCGCCGTTCTCTTCCTACGGTGCCTCGCCCCGTCCCGGGGGGCCGCTTCGCCCTTTCTTTCTCTCTCTCTCTCTCTCTCTCTCATGCTCCTCTTTCTGCGACATAACCGCGTCGCAGAAGGAGGTCACGGCAGACCAGCCCTCGTCTCCCCCGTGCATGACCCTGATAAGAGCCAAAGGAGAGAGGTCTGCCACACCAACCAGGACTCGGCGCTCCAGCACCCAAGAGGGACAATCCTCGAGGGTGTGTTGCGCCGAGTCCACCTCTGCACCACAGTGGTGGCAGCGGGAGGTGTGCTCTCTACATATCCTATTCAGGTACTCACCGAAGCAACCGTGCCCGGTGAGTACCTGAGTAGTCCGGAAAGACAGCTCCCCGTGGGCTCTGTATACTCATTCCTGTAGACAGGGCCGGATGGCCTCGGCGACCCGACTGCCGGAGCGGCCCGTCGCTTCCCTCAGGTGTAGATCCCACCTGAGGAAGAGACGCTGCCGGGCCTGCCTCCTGGCGAGTCCAATAGCCCTGGCCAGGTGTTGGAGGTCCCTCCCCCCCTCCCGAAGCTCCTTGGCACGCCGATAATTCTCGGCGTGCATCGCGGCAAGGAGCCCCAACGAGGGGAGACCGACCAGGGCCGTGGCGGCCGTTCAAGGAAACCATGTCATTTGATGAAACAACACTATTGTTTTAAATAATATTTTTTAAAAGTTTCTCAAAATTTAGTAATTCGATTTGTTTAATTTGGATTTTCTTGGATTTTTTAATTTTTTTTGTTGGATTAATCATTATAACATTTTGTTGAAAATGTAAAAGTAATTATCACTGGTTCACTACATTACATCAATATTCATCGCATATCAAATGTTGCATTGTTTCAATATCTATCAGCAAATTATTCAATAAACAACAAGTAAAAATTATGTAACTATTATTTGGTGTTTGATAGGTATGTTATAATATACTGTGAACACTATAACATACATTATATATGCATTAATCGTAAGAATATTGTTGGAGTCATTGGGAATCGTCGCATGCCGCTCGATCGTCAGGTTAAGCAACACTTTAATGGAGTTAGGACATAGATGGGTGACCGATGATATATACTACTACTTGGGATCGAAATTATAGCAGGAGGATTTACGAAAGTGTGGAATTTGTTGACAATCTTCGATATCTAATAGTTTATGAGACATGAGAAAATTAGGAATATAAGTATATTTTTGTAAACATTATGATTTTCATTTTTCACCTTTGCATAATAATTCTCAGTATTTGATTACTATCAATATTTAATAGTGATTTTTTTATCAGTATTCACCAGAAATTAAGTACTGGCCAAAAAATTACTGAATTACTGGTAATATTTAATCACAAATAATTTTTCAGTATTTCTTAGTATAATATTTCTATAAGGGTGACCGGCAAGGGAAGCCGAAGGAGCACAAAGTCTGGGACGCGAGGACCTTCATATCTGCTCCGCTCGCACGAAATTACTCTGAAATCGAGTCCTACCCATGAAAAAGATACGCCGGAACGCGATAAGCGGTAACCTTCGCGGAAATTCTTCCGAGACGCGATACGCGAAAAGCAGTTACAAAATCGGTGCGCTTTTTTTAGGATCCCTTATAGAAATGTACTACTGATAAGTAATAATTTGGCCAATGATAATTACTGTCTTCAATAATTTTATTACTCGTACGAGTAATAAAATTACTATTTATTACTGGCCAATTTATCACAGCCAGTGATACTTTTCTATAAGGGACGGGCGCCTCCGAAGCTGCCACGTCACAATATATAATATTCAGATCTGACCATATATTATCACATATAATCGTATATAATTATTAAGAAAGATATTTTAATAATTATATACAATTATATATGGATGTATCTGAATATGTAACGTTATATCTAATTACATCCAATCAGATCTTGACAAAATCGATATCTGCTTTTTATCTGAACTTTTTTCCCGAGACGTCAGTACAGGGAAGGTATCGGTTCAACACGGTGCAATTCGACACAGCCAATTAAATTATTCTAATTTAACCTAACCCTAACCAACCCAACACTTTGATTGGCTGTGTCGAACTGCACCGTGTCGAACTGGGTACGCCCGTCAGTACATAGTTATATCTTAAAACACTAAAAATATATATACTTCTCATATTATTGATAAATGATTTATAAAATAAGAATAAATACAATTTAATATTTACATATGTACGTAATAAAATAAAAGATATGTACGTAAATAAAAGAAGCACAATAATCCACAAGAGAAATGTAACATCTTATTGGCTTTAGGCCGATAGTCATAGTGGAGTCTTAGGGCCATGTTACATAGAGAAACGTAAGTAGTGAGGAAATTGACTAGTCACAGTTTATTACCCTAATAGCACAGATGTCCAAGGCACATGCAGAACACACCCTGAGAATGTCGTGGGGATGTTTTTTCGTCCTCAGGATGTCCGTGGAATGTTCCCAGAAGATTTTGTGCTGTCTGGATATTTTCTTAACTATTGAGGAATAATCAATTATGAATGGTCATTTTACTTACTATTTATATTTTATTGCTTATGTTTTTCTAAATACCATCGCCTTTATATCAATTCGCTTTATCTTTAGATGTTTCGCTGCTAATAAAACGATCCGTATAATGTCTGAAAAGAACATATCTAAACCCGTAAATGGACTTATGGCTCCTGCACACAGGACGCGGTAATGCTTGCCGCGTGGCGGAAGTCCGCGCGACAGCCAATTAATATGTTGTTTTTCCGTAAGAGCTAGAAGGTTATTACGGAAAGCAGCATATTGATTGGCTGTCGCGCGAACTTCTGCCGCGCGGCAAACATTACCGCGTCCTGTGTGCAGGAACCATTATAGTATTTCAAATTTACCTCCATGCGAGCACTTACATAAAAAAAAATATACGTCTACTTATGTATTAAATTTACCGACTATAAATATTGGCTTAAGACGTTTATATAATGCCATATATTTTGATTGTCAACATCGTGCTGAATTATGTAACATATATATAGTCGCAATGATTCGTCCCGAACTAGATTTAGGAATGCAAAACTGAAAGATGCCCATCTAAGATGCCCATCCTAATTCATCTAAAAAAATAATACATATGTATATCATACACACATATATAATTCTTTTGTAGATGAATCAGGATGGATATCTTTTGGACTTGTTTTCCTACATCTAGTTCGGAGTGACTCACTGTGAATACATGTATCTTAAACAGTTATATGATTACTTACTTGCCGTCCCAAATATGCGGACGTGAGCTGCAAAATAAATATTGTACATGTATATCGAATGTAATTGTTTGGACTAATATGTAAAATCAGAAATGTCTATTCTGACGTGAGCTAATAAATATTGTGGACCTATTATATTGTGATATAATACTGTTTAGAATATAATAAGTGAAAACAAAGGCGTCTATTCTGACGTGAGTTGCTTAGTAATAAATATGTGGGTCTATATTGTAACATAATGAATTGTATAGAATAATGAAAGCAAAGACGGTTATTTAAACCTAAACTGCTTTCAATTGAATTTGTAGACATATATTTCAATGTCACAACATAAAAACTATTTGATACTGCAGGTCTCTCCTTTGGCATTGTCACATGTATGTTTGTAATATATCCAACATCTTTGTAACACAAACTGACTTGAAATATTTATAGAGATAAAACGAATCATCATTCAATAAAAGTATTTTCAGAAAGATTGGCTGCATTCAGCAGACTCAACAGTTGCACAACAGTTGAGTAATTTGTCAATGTAATTGGTCTAGATTTAAGGATCTAATAGCAAGAACCAATAATCGTTGATTGCTCACTGAGCGCTTTTTCTACTGAATGCGCCCA
>NW_022639675.1:268274-268687 GCF_010583005.1 Odontomachus brunneus
TATATATATAATCATGTATAATTATATATATATAAATTCATATATAATTTTACATAATTACGCATAGATTTATATGTAATTATACATATTGGTATACATAATTGTGTATAATTATATATAATTTTATATGATTATATATAATTATACATAATTATGCATGAACAATTATTCATCGGGTACTCTTCCTATAAAAACTTGAGGAATGTATTCTCAAATGTGAGATATTGAAAAAAGCATCCCATGAATTTATACATAATGACGGAGAGATTCACTTTTAGATATATGCTTTTGGATACACACACATACACACATATACACAGGGTGTCCCGCGTAAGACGTACGAAAAGAAAAATATAAATAGAACACATAAAAATGAACAAAAATTGTATAGGTCATTTTTCAAACAACTACGT
>NW_022639675.1:268697-268908 GCF_010583005.1 Odontomachus brunneus
GGTCTAGATTTAAGGATCTAATAGCAAGAACCAATAATCGTTGATTGCTCACTGAGCGCTTTTTCTACTGAATGCGCCCATTTGCTCTGACAAATACACAAATGTTCTTAAAAGTCCCTTATAGAAATGTAATACTGATAAGTAATAATTTGGCCAGTGATAATTACTGTCGTTCAATAATTTTATTACTCGTACGAGTAATAAAATTATT
>NW_022639675.1:268918-269164 GCF_010583005.1 Odontomachus brunneus
ATTCATCGGGTACTCTTCCTATAAAAACTTGAGGAATGTATTCTCAAATGTGAGATATTGAAAAAAGCATCCCATGAATTTATACATAATGACGGAGAGATTCACTTTTAGATATATGCTTTTGGATACACACACATACACACATATACACAGGGTGTCCCGCGTAAGACGTACGAAAAGAAAAATATAAATAGAACACATAAAAATGAACAAAAATTGTATAGGTCATTTTTCAAACAACTACGT
>NW_022639675.1:269174-269343 GCF_010583005.1 Odontomachus brunneus
CTATAAGGGGTATTAAAGCTACATATTCTGATATGTGAAACATTATTGAAGCAAACAATCTCATACAATTACATATAGTGTCACAGAGGTTCACTCATAGACACAATTATTGATATCACAATCAGTATTACGTATTCTGACACATGAGATATTATTATTTTGATTAACG
>NW_022639675.1:269353-269480 GCF_010583005.1 Odontomachus brunneus
AGCATATCAGAGCACGACGACGCGGCAGGCGGGACATACGGCTCGCCGCGGCCGACGAAGAAAATGGAAGAACACATACACGGAGCTACTCATTTCAGTATGCCAAACGGCCCACCTCTCTGGCCTA
>NW_022639675.1:269490-269962 GCF_010583005.1 Odontomachus brunneus
TATAATTTTTTTTATAACAAATAAAAACAAACTTTCCACACTTTCTACAAATAAAAACAAACTTTTCAAACTTTCTACTTTACTTTTCCTATAACAAATTGTGTTATGTTTTCTCATATGTAAGACATGACTGAAGCGAATTATCTTACACAATTATACATAGTATCAAAAAAATTCGCGGTCTGATTAACTACCCAGTAAGCAAATTGAGCGCAGACTGCGCGCAGATTGGCAGCAAATTTGATCAAAAACCCACCGCAAAACCATAGCCATTTGTGTCTACATTAGGCTACGGTTTTGGCGACAGATCTTGCTGTTGAGCAATTGGTGCCAAATTTGCAGCAAAAACCGTACAAAGCTTGCAGCGTAGCAAGCTGCGCCGTTTCTGCCGCCAACCTGCCGTCAAATCGCTACAAACTCTGCGCGGTTTTTGCTACAAATCTGCAGCAATTATCCGACAACAAGCTCTGTC
>NW_022639675.1:269972-270196 GCF_010583005.1 Odontomachus brunneus
TGCAAGCAATCGTCCATTTTCTTCGCCGCGGCGAGCCGTAATTTCCGCCTGCCGTGTCGGCGCGCTCTGATATGCCCAACTATTTTAATTAATATCTCGAAATTTTACGTGAAAAATTGTTGTTTGAAAAATAGCCTACATAATTTTTGTTTACTTTTATCTGTTCTACTTATATTTTTCCTTTCGTACGTCTTACGCGGGACACCTTGTATATATGTGTAAAT
>NW_022639675.1:270206-270349 GCF_010583005.1 Odontomachus brunneus
TAAGCTCTGCTCGAAATCTGTTTGCGCAGATTTGGCTATCTGGGTATCCAATAAAAAATTTTTCATACATAATTATATAAAATTATATAAAATTATATAAAATTATATAAAATTATATATAATTATACATAATTATATATTAT
>NW_022639675.1:270359-271545 GCF_010583005.1 Odontomachus brunneus
AAAAATTGTTGTTTGAAAAATAGCCTACATAATTTTTGTTTACTTTTATCTGTTCTACTTATATTTTTCCTTTCGTACGTCTTACGCGGGACACCTTGTATATATGTGTAAATATAAGTGTAGTAAAAATAAATCCATTATTTTTGCATGAAATTGAAGACTTTATTTAGCATAGTTAGAATGGGTGTATATCAGTTGGACACGGGGCAATTGGACACAGTCCAATCACAAGTCTCTGTTCCAAGGGACCCTACAAATGTCTCTAATCACACGGTGCTGTGATTGGCTGTGTCCAAATGCACCGTGTCCAAGTGCACCGCTCCCAGTTAGAATGATCCGATTTAGGTCAAATATGCACCGTTTTATTCGATAACTTGTTGCCATTTTGAAGGTAATTCCATTATGCCTCTTTCATAGAAACCCTTGTCCCTATTGGCAAAAAACTGGGACAGTCGATTTTCACAAGCTTCTCTTGAGGCGAATTTTTCACCAGCAAAATCATTCGTCATAGACAGAAACTGGTGGTAATCACTTGGTGCCAGGTCCGGACTATAAGGTGGATGCATAAGAATCTCCCAACCAAGCTCCTGGAGTTTCTGGCGAGTCACAATCGATGTGTGTGGCCTGACGTTGTCCTGATGGAACACAATTCCTCTCCTATTGGCCAAAGCTGGCCGCTTCTAGGCGATTGATTCCTTCAGACGGTCCAATTGTTGACAGTACAAGTCCGAATTAAGAGTTTGGCCGTAAGGGAGCAGCTCATAGTGGATGATTCCCTGCCAATCCCACTAAACACACAGCAAAGCCTTCCTGACCGTCAATCCTGGCTTGGCCACCGTTTGCGCCGGCTCACCGCGTTTCGATCACGACCGTTTTCGCTTGACGTTGTCGTAAGTGACCCACTTTTCATCACCAGTCACCATCCGCTGCAGAAATGGGTCAATTTTGTTGCGATTCAGCAGCGATTCGCAGATGGAAATTCGGTCCATGAGGTTTTTTTGCGTTAACTCGTGTGGCACCCATACATCGAGCTTCTTTTTGTATCCAGCCTTATTCAAGTAGTTCCAAACGGTTTTTTGTGTAATGTTTAGCTTCTGGGCAATCGAAACAGTGCTCACATGACGGTCGGACTCGACGATTTCCATTATTTTATCGACATTTTCGACAATTGGCCTTCCAGAGCGTG
>NW_022639675.1:271555-272419 GCF_010583005.1 Odontomachus brunneus
ATAAGCGTTCTAACAATGAATCGTGTTCTGACACACTTACAGAAAATAGTGAGAGGCAAGGGGACTCACTCTAATCAAGCACCCCGAAGAGATGTAAATCCGACCGTGCGACTTCCGGGCGGTACATCTCGGGTGACGCTAACGCCGGCAGTTATAAACAATTAATATTTTTAACATGTTTCATTCGCTTCACATAACTAACAATAAATGTCATAAGTTGATTTTATTGAATTTTGAAAGTCGTATTACTGCCTATTCAAGTAATTTTTACAGTTTTCGTCCGCCATATTGGATCCGCCATATTAAATTTTGAAAATCTGATTTCAGATTCGGATTCAGCGACTTCAAAAACCAATATATTAAAAAGATCGAACAGTTCAAAAATATAGTTTCACAAGGTGTTTCATGCGCAATGTCAAACGAGCGCGGCAATATAGGGGTCATTTACCCCCCAAATATTTATATAAAAAAAAGAAAAAAAATACATGTTCCTTAATTAGCTTTCCTTTTGAAGTTTTAATAGATTTCACTTCGATTAGATCAAAACTGATTTTTTGTAGCAAAAAATTGGTCACTTTAGGGGTAGTTGGCCCCCTAATTTTCACTCCCCCTCCAACATACCTAGGCCGATTTTCGTCTTCTATCAAAAGATACTTTCACACCAAAAATCATTAAGATTGCTTCACTGATCTCAAAGATATCGCAATTTTTCCATTTTACCTCCTATTTTGGGAGAGTCGTTTCATACCCTAAATATGTTTTTCCGCCGCTAAAAAAAAATACGTGTCCCTTACTTTTTCATGTATTATAACATATCCAAATTTCAGAAAAATCGGAGAGTGACACTTCCGTAGGTTTACTTGT
>NW_022639675.1:272492-272954 GCF_010583005.1 Odontomachus brunneus
AGTCAAACAATCACAAAACTGTCTGAGAAGTTTTTTTTAGTACGAAATCTTATCTTTCTAACGCTATCTAGCGTAAACCGATCGCACTTATACAACGCGAGATACACATTACTAAAGCCATCTATTGAAAAAATAATGGATTTCTTTTTACTACACCTTATATATGCTTTTTATATAATAACATAAGGTAAAGGTGTAGAAAAAGGGCGCCACCTCCGATCAGCCTGATCTTGACATATGTCATAGAGGTCACCCTTCTGAGTGACCTTCTGAAGATTTTAGCCGTCGCTCATTGTTTGTTAAAAAATTATTGATGAAAGAAGTCCGAAAAATATATTACAATTTTTCGATACTGTGTCCCGTTAACGAGCAATATCGAAAGATAAGTGCGATATCGAACAACTAGCGGGAGGCTACGTCCCCCGCACACTCCCTTAAAACTAACCTAACCCAACCTATCGT
>NW_022639675.1:272964-273092 GCF_010583005.1 Odontomachus brunneus
CGTTAACGAGCAATATCGAACAACTAGCGGAGGTCTGCGCCCCCCGCACCCCCCCTCAAAACTGATCTAACCCAACCTATCGTTACATTAAGCGTCAGTCATTCTTTATTAAAGTGTTTAATTTTTGT
>NW_022639675.1:273134-276088 GCF_010583005.1 Odontomachus brunneus
GTGCGGGGGACGTAGCCTCCCGCTAGTTGTTCGATATCGCACTTATCTTTCGATATTGCTCGTTAACGGGACACAGTATCGAAAAATTGTAATATATTTTTCGGACTTCTTTCATCAATAATTTTTTAACAAACAATGAGCGACGGCTAAAATCTTCAGAAGGTCACTCAGAAGGGTGACCTCTATGACATATGTCAAGATCAGGCTGATCGGAAGTGGCGCCCTTTTTCTACACCTTTACCTAACATAAAAAGCAGAGAATGTACTGTAGCATATATGAGCTACGTATTATTCATATTGATTTATGCTACAGAAATCTTACATAGTGCTATGTGATTTTTTGTGAATAAATAATGTTAGAGAAGTTCAGTTTGACATATGCATTATGTATATGAATATTCAAAGATACGTATCTGGTCTGTTTGCATGTCATTATATTAAAGACCACATGCATTTTAATATGATATGGTTTTTGTAATAATAAGTAATATCAGAAAAATTTGCTCTCACATATATACATTTAATAAAATTAAAAGCAGCAACAATAAATCATACATAAAATCTGTTTACTTTTAATAATATCTACTGACAGAAGCATCTAGTCATGTCAACTGATTTTTGCAATAATTAAAAGTTTAATTTTGTAATAAGTTGTGCTTTGACATAAAATATTTATAAGATTATTGACAATAGATGCAAAATGCATTACACCAATGGAACATATACGTCTGGTCAATGATGGCAGAATAAAGATGCGGCCCCACATTAACAGAAATAAATGTGATAAACAGGGTTGAGAAAGTTATTTGTAAAAAGTAATGAGTTACCCTCACTCGTTATCCATTCAAAGCATAACTCGTTACCGTAATGGTTACTTAAAATTAACGAATCTGTATCCAGTAAGCAAATTGAGCGTAGACTGCGGGCAGATTGGCAGCAAATTTGATCAAAAACCCACAGCAAAACTATAGCAATCTGTGTTTACATTAGGCTACGGTTTTGGCGACAGATCTTGCTGTCGGGCAATTGGTGCCAAATTTGCAGCAAAAACCGCTCAAAGCTTGCAGCGCAGCAAGGTCTATGCGGTTTCTGCCGGCAATCTGCCGTCAAATCGCTATAAACTCTGCGCGATTTTTGCTACAAATCTGCAACAATTATCCGACAACAAACTCTGCTGCATATCTGGCGGCAATTTGACAACAAGATTTGATATAACAGATCCTGCATAAAATTTGTTATCTATTTGCCATCAAAAGTTGATAGCAAGCTCTGCTCGAAATCTGCTCGCGCAGGTTTGGCTATCTGGGTGTAAATTTCTAATTTTTTCACAAATTATTAAGAATTTTTTAGAATTTCTTTCTGATTGATCTATAGACATATATTCTATATGTGCAAAGAAACGGCAAGTTTCTTATGAAACTTACGAAATTATTTGTTATTGTTATAAAAAAATATAACTAAAAATATAACTAAAAATATAACTAAAAAAATATAACTAGTAAGCGTAAATGCGTTACTGCCCCTTATAGAAATATACTAAGAAATACTGAAAAATTATTAGTGATTAAATATTACCAATAATTTAGTAAATTTTTGGCCAGTACTTAATTTCTGGTGAATACTGATAATAAAATCTCCGTTAAATATTGATAGTAATCAAATACTGAGAATTATTATGCGAAGGTGAAAAATGAGAAAATCATAATGTTTACAAAAATATACTTATATTCCTAATTTTCTCATGTCTCATAAACTACTAGATATCGAAGGTTGTCAACACATTCCAAACTTTCATGAATCCTCCTGCGATAATTTCGATCCCAAGAGGTGTATACCACTGGTCACCCATCCATATCATGACCGCATTAAACTGTTGCTTAAATCTGACGATCGAGCGCGCACGCGGTGACTATGATGACTCCAACGATATTCTTACAATTCATGCTTACATAATGTATCCTTATAGTGTTCACAGTATATTATAACATACCTAGCAAGGACCAAATAATAGATATATAATTTTTAGTTGTTGTTTATTGGATAAACAACAAGTAAAAATTTAGATATTGAAACAATGCAACATTCGATATGCGATGAATATTGATGTAATGTAGTGAACCAATGATAATTACTTTTACATTTTTCACAAAATGTTATAATGATTAATCCAACAAAAAAATTTAAAAAATCCAAGAAAATCCAAATTAAACAAATCAAATTACTAGATTTTGAGAGAAATTTTTAAAAAATATTATTTAAAACAATAGTGTTGTTTCATCAAAAGACATGGTTTCCTTGAACAAAATAAAAGTTTTATTTTCATCATTTAAAAAAATGATATTTCGTTTAAGAATATAATATTTTAATGAAATAAAAGAAACTACAAAATTAAACAAGTATGAATATTAAATCTAAAGAAAGTATTTTCTCCGAAAAAACGGTATAAGAAGTATAAAAAATATGCAATAAGACTGTTTTGTGGTAGGCTTAATGATGAAGTGGAATGTTTAACTAAGAACTGCGTACTGGTTTTATTGAGTAACTTATTAATACAGACTGCTCTTGTCTAGCCCTTTTTCTAATACACACTCGTTATTATTATTATTGTTATTTCGTGGTCTCACCGCATACTGTTAGATGTCGCTCACGCTCGATACATTACTTAACTCTAACTCACAACATCTCCCCCTTTCAGGTGTTACCTTCTTTATTTAAACTCAACTGACTCGAAGAATGAAGTTCATGCCGCTTAACAAATTAAACATTCATTCTTACTCTCCTAATCCTTACACTCTACTTATATCAACTAATGTATACGCATTTCTGTTTTGATCTAACCAAAATGACTATTCGCACTTTAATTTGTACTATCTTATATAAACCTCTTAATAGCTAATTTATATATAATCATCAAATTTCTTTGGTTTGTTCACTACCCTTCCCACTCTAGTAGT
>NW_022639675.1:276098-276239 GCF_010583005.1 Odontomachus brunneus
AGGAAATTTTGAATGCTTTCAAAAGCTTATGAAATTATCCTGTGAAAAATTTCTGGAGCACTATTCAATCCAAACGGTAACCTTTTAAAGGCATATCTTCCCCACGCTGTTTGGAAAGTGCACAACTTTGAGCTAGCTTTG
>NW_022639675.1:276249-276478 GCF_010583005.1 Odontomachus brunneus
TTATCAACTTGAGCTGTGAGCTCGGTCTTGATGTTACAAAGATGTTATTTCTAGTATAAACTCCACCGTTTCTTCCTTTAACAACATACGATCTTGGAGTGGATCCAATTGCTTGAATAGTTCCTGGAGTCCATGTTGCTTTTGGTCTCTTTTGAAATGAAATTGGCTCCCCGACTTTAAATTTATTTTCTTTCCTAGCCGTTTGATCATAGTATCGTTTAGTGTTGAT
>NW_022639675.1:276488-279649 GCF_010583005.1 Odontomachus brunneus
TGCTTCAACCTTGTTAAGAGTGTATCTTCCAGTATATGCTTTGAAATCAATTTCCAATTATCTTCTGTAATTGGTAAGTTTCTGATCAGTAATGCTACTTGCATTTCTATTTCCTCATCAAATTTTACTTGATTATCACAACTGCTCTTAGAAAAATCTCTGGACAACGTGTCTGCAATGTATAAATATTTACCGGGAACGTGTTTAATGGTCAAGCAAAACGGTTGTAATCTTAACATCATTCCTTGTAACCTAGCCGGAATCTTGTGTAGCTGCTTATTAAAAATGCCCACTAACGGTTTATGATCAGTTTCTACCAACACTTCGTCTTTTCCCCAAATGTATTGTTTAAATTTCTCAACCCCAAAACATACTGCTAATAGTTCTTTTTCGATCTGAGAGTATCTTGTTTGAACTTCCGTTAACACATGTGAAGCATACGCAATAGGACGATCCTCTTGAATCAAGGTAGCCCCAAGTCCTTTCGAACTAGCGTCAACACTTAATTCTAATCTTTGTTTGGATCATAGTATCTTAATACTGGGGCTTTTGTTATTAAGTTTTTTAAACATTCAAACGCTTTCCTTTGACGGTCAGTCCATCGAAATTCTATATCATTTTTTAGCAAATCTCTTAGTGGAGCACTAATATCTGAATACTTAGGGATAAATTTTGAAACATAATTAAACATTCCAAGCGCTCTTTGAAGTGACTTTTTATCTACCGGATCTTTAATTTTTCTAACTGCTTTTATCTTATCATAACTTACAGACATCCCTTTTTGAGTAAATGTATGACCTAAGAAGTTGATTTTGTCTACGGCAAATACGCATTTTTTTTTCATTGAACTTGATGCCAAGTAATTTAGCTTTCTCCAATACTCTACACAATATCTCATGCAACTCTTTTTTAGAATTGGCCCATATTAAAATATCATCTTGAAAGGAAATAAAGGACATTTTGAATGCTTTCAAAAGCTTATGAAATTATCCTGTGAAAAATTTCTGGAGCACTATTCAATCCAAACGGTAACCTTTTAAAGGCATATCTTCCCCACGCTGTTTGGAAAGTGCACAACTTTGAGCTAGCTTTGTCTAACGGTAACATCCAGAATCCCGATTGTGCGTCGAGTTTGCAGAAATATTTGGCTCCTACTAGTTTAGCAGAAATTTCATCAATTGTAGGAAATACAAAATACTCTCGTTTAATAGCCTTGTTAAGCGGTTGAGGATTTAAACAAATTCGTAGTGATCCATCCTTTTTGCATACTATCACCATTTGACTTACCCACTCAGTGGGTTCCGTTATCCGTTCAATAATGCCCATATTTTGCAACCTATCCAGTTCTAACTTGACCCGTGGTACTAATGCATGTGGAATTCTCCTTGCGGGTAACACTGCTGGTTTCACTCGATGATCTATATGAATTTTGACTTCTTGTGGAATGCGTCCCACTTGACCATCAAACAACTCTCGGTATTCTTTCGGAATCCATGTTTTTACCTCCTCTGATAACGTTTCTTCTCTGACAATCAATCCTAGTCGTTCACTGGTTTTCAGCCCTATTATATTAAAACAGTCAATATCAACAACATAAAATGGAATTTGATAATCAGTCGACTTATATCTACATACTAAACTACATTTTCCAATAACTGGTAACCTGTTTTTTGTGAAAGATCTAATCACGACCTTTGTTCTATCCAATTGTCTGAGATCACCTTTAAGTTTTCTATATTGTTTCATACTCAATACATTAACCTGCGCCCCTGAATCACATTTAAATTCTATTTTTTGTCCCTTAACCAACAGACTTACAATATACCAGTCATCTGAGCCGGATTTATTATCATCAATCGCTGATACTTGAAGTTCTTGGACCCTGAGTTCTTCATCTTCATCTTCTGTCTGACGTTCTTCCAGAATATTGATTTGACTTCTTTTCTTTGTCCTACAGACCCTCGCAAAATGATTACGCTTGTTGCAGTTCGTACACTCTTTTCCAAACGCTGGGCATCTTCCCTACTCGTGTTTATAGCCGCAAAATTTACATTCCGCATTTCTTCTTACGCTCGTACTATCTGTTGACCTCCCCTAATTGGATTGATTGTTCTTGTTGTACCCCCTTCTATTCCTTTGAAGAACCTCAATGCTGGGTTCTTGTTTAATTGTTTTCTCCTGCTCTTCTTCTTCGTGTTCAGTTTTTATTCTTTTAACTTGAGACGATATCGTAACGTGTGTTCTACAGACTGCGAGGGCTTTTTGAATATCTACCTCGACCAAATTCAAAAGTTTTTCCTGGATACATCTATCACGTACTCCGCTTATGAATACATCTTTAACTAGACTGTCTCTTAGATCTCCCAGTTGGCAGTTTAAACTCATATTTTTTAACGTGGCCATATAATGATCGTAGGATTCTCCCACTTCTTGCCTCCGATTGAATAATAAGTGACGTTCATATGTTGTATTTGTTGCTGGCACATAGTATTCATCAAATTTTTTAAATACCACACTTAATTTCTTTTTGTCCTCCTCGCATAACTGAAAGGATTCGAACACTTCTGGTGCGTCCTCTCCCGCTGCATGTAATAATATTGCTACTTTTTTACTATCTGCAGCTTTATCATGATAAGCATCTAGGAATGTTGTAAACTGCCGCTTAAATCTTTTCCAGTTTATTGCCATATCACCGCTCGTATTTAACGGTGCCAAAGCTCTTGCTGGCATTCCTTCCATTATGCTAGTTGAGGTTAATTTTACTGTTTTATATAATATTCTTGAACTTTATGACTGATGTAGCACCGCTGTCACCATGTTTTGTGGTAGGCTTAATGATGAAGTGGAATGTTTAACTAAGAACTGCGTACTGGTTTTATTGAGTAACTTATTAATACAGACTGCTCTTGTCTAGCCCTTTTTCTAATACACACACACTCGTTATTATTATTGTTGTTCTGTCGTGGTCTCACCGCATACTGTTAGATGTCGCTCACGCTCGATACCTTACTTAACTCTAACGCACAACACCGGCTGCAGGCGGATGTCGCGTCCTAGCCGTGAGGCGTTTAGGACACGAGCCTACGCAGCCCTCGAATCATATTTTTGTGTATAAATACGGTCATCGAGGTTAAGTCAGGAAGAAGAAGGCCACCAGCAAG
>NW_022639675.1:279659-280816 GCF_010583005.1 Odontomachus brunneus
CATTGCTGCAATATTGCTAAAGTAATATTGTAAATTAATGTCACTGCAACATTGCACTGCAATATACAATCTTGCAACGTTGTAGCAATGTTGCTGCAAGCTTCTGTGCTGCTGTATTGGCATTGCTGAGATTCGAACCTGAGACCTCTCCCAGGTAGCAGACACGTCAAAATGACATCCAAATCTAAGTAAGTTTAGGATAAAAAATAACCAAGAAATTATCAAAAATATCGTGAGAATATCGTCAAAATGATAGTCTAATGTCAGATCGATGACGACATTTTAGACGACTTAATGACGTTTAATGACGTTTCTAAACGTCAATAATACGTTTTTAAGACGTTATACAGAAACGTCATTAAGATGTCACAAAATAGACGTTTAAAGACGTCGTTATTTAGTCACTTGACGTCATTCGACCAGTTATGACCAGTTTTTTACGTCATTTTGACGTGAGTCTGTCACTTGGGTTGATTCTTGTGTCGTTCACCTTACCTACTTAGCGTCACTGTCACTTTGATTGAGAGACGCTTTATATTGTGTACATATGGTATATCCATATACGAAAGCATATGATTTATTTAAAAAAAAAGAATAGATTCTTTTAAAATATATGTTTTAAGAAGTATGTAGAAAGTATATTTAAAAAATATTTACATGTTTTAAAAGTAAGTAAAATAAATTATTTTGTAAATTTAAATAAATTTTTTTCTGATAATAAAAGAAACTTTAATTTGAAACATAAAAAAATACTTTTAATATTAGAAAATAATTTATTCAGATTTATAAAATGATTTACTTGTATTTTATTTACTTTTAAAACAAGCAAATATTTATTTAAACAGTTTTTACATTTAAAAACACTAATTTTCTCCTTGTAAAGAAATAATTTGTTTATTCTTATATATATGAAGATATTTTAAATCAAAGAAATCACTTTTTTTATTTATAAATTCATAATTTTACAGCTTATTTTACAAATTTAAAAAAATATTTCTTTATATTTATTATATATTTTCTAAAATTTAACAAATATTTTTTTAAGTTAAGAAATTATATGTAACAAAATATATTTCTTTCATTTAAAGAATTTTTTTTTAACGTACATTACCAATTTAAATTTCGATTTTCTTATTTCTTTATTAATTTAATAATTA
>NW_022639675.1:281126-286169 GCF_010583005.1 Odontomachus brunneus
TATATATATATATATATATATAACATTTTAAAAAAGTAATTCGAAATAAATATTTATAAATATTTATCTAATAACTTATTAATATTGTATGCTGTCTGGGTTAATACTTTTAATCTTAACAGTACTTTGTGTAAGTATTTCATCACTTAGCAAAGTATTATATATTAGTATTTAAATATTGACAATGTTCTGCGTAAGTATTTTATCACTGGACGAAGTTTTGCATATCAATATTTAAGTATTGAAATCAATCATAAGGTATGATTTGTAACATTAAATATTGAAATACTTGAGTACTAAAAGCTGTATTTGAATCACAGAATATTACTAAATATTGTACTTTTAATACTGAAAATAAGTAATTAATCAATGATTCTTAGTATGATATTTCTATAGGGGATGTTTCATAAACTACTACGTATCGAAGGTTGTCAAATATACTCCAAACTTTCGTGAAACTTTCCAGCAATAATTTCGATCCCAAGCAGTACACCACTGGTCATCACCCATCCATGTCCTCTGACCGCATTAAACTGTTGCTTAACCTGACGATCGAGCGCGCACGCGGTGACTTTGATGACTCCAACGATATTCTTACAATTCATGCTTATATAATGTATTCTTATAGTGTTCACAGTATATTATAATATACTTAGCAAACATCAAATAATAGTTATATAATTTTTACTTAGTGTTTGTTGGATAAACCTTATAGAAATATCGTACTAAGAATCATTGATAATTATCCAGTACTTATTATCCAGTATTTTTAATACTAAAAATAAGTAATACTAAAAATAAGTAATTATCAATGATTTTTAGTATGATATTTTTATAAGGGAATTTGCTGATAGATATTGAAGCAATGCAACAATATTCGATAAATATTGATGTAATGTAGTGATAATTACTTTTAAATTTTTAACAAAATGTTATAATGATTAATCCAAACAAAAAAAAATTAAAAAATCCAAGAAAATCCAAATTAAACAAATCGAAATACTAAATTTTAAAAGAAACTTTTAAAAAATACTATTTCTATAAGGAAAAGTGACTTCAAATGACGTCTTAATAACGTTTTAATAATGTCTATAATGTCAAAAAAATTGATATGCAATTGATGTCACCATTCTATTTAGAATATGATATATTGCTATAATTTAACTATAATATTGCAAATATATAAGTGTAATATTTCAATGATATAAATGTATAATATTTCAATGATATAAGTATGTAATACTGCAGTAATATTTCTGTAATATTTCAATAACATATGTAAAGGTGCAATATTTCAGTAATATTTCTGTAATATTTCACTGTGATATGTAATATTACCACTATATTGCAATATCACTACAATTTTTCTGCAATATTACGTGCTGTGTGGGATATATTCCTAATTTTCTCATGTCTCATAAATAACTAGATATCGAAGGTTGTTAACACAAACTTTTGTGAATCTTCCAGCGATAATTTGGATCCCAAGCAATATACCACCGGCACCCTATCCATGTCCTAACTGCGTTAAACTGTTGCTTAACCTGACGATCGAGCGTGCACGCGGTCTCTAATGACTCCAACAATGTTTTTACAATTTATGCTCATATAATGTATCCTTATGGTGTTCTAGTATAAATGACTGCCACTAACAAGTACTGTTCTATAGGTACTATCGATGTGAAACATCACTGAATTTGAAATACAAATAACAAAAATAACTAATAAATAAGTAAAAAATATTATATTATATTTGTAATATTTTTGAAATATTGCAAATTGATATCACTGCAATATCTCTGCAACATTGCACTGCAATATGCAATCTTGCAACGTTGTAGCAATGTTGCTGCAAGCTTCTCTGCTGCATTGCTGAGATTCGAATCTGAGTCTTCTGGTTCTTGAGTCGTTCACGTTACTTACTGCAACACTGTCACTTTGACTAAAGAACGCTTCGTATTGTATACATATGGTACATCCATGTACGAAAACATATGACTTATTTAAAAGAAGAGAATACATCCTTTTAAATGTAAAAAGTATGTAAAAAATATATTTAAAAAATATTTACTTGTTTTAAAAGTAAGTAAAATACAAATAAATTATTTTCTAAAGGACCCCGCACAAAACTTATGGAAAATGGTTTTCGGTCAAATTGGCTGAAATTTCACTATGTTATAGTTTTTGCTATGCTGATAAAAAGTTATCATTGCACCAAGTCCCAAAAGTCAATATTTCCCAAGATATAAAGGGTCAAAGTAGTGAAATATGGTCATCCGCAGTAGTAAGACGTATGTAAGACGTAAGTAAGTATAAATGATACATTGATATTCACGAAATAAATAAAAATCGATTTTTACATATATATATGTAATAAATAAATATTGAACATGCGAACCAGCCAGCTAAGGCAAGACCGAGGGTTGTGTGTCAAACCATTAGTGAGTTCCTACAAGAAGTGATGCAATCGATATCCTGAGGGATTTTGTCTTCGGTTATACAATTCTTGTGGACGATTTCTAGCATCTTGCACACTCTGAATGAGTCTTGCAGAAGAATAGTGAATATTTTCCTAATGTCTTGCATATCCTATGTACCATATGACACAGGCAATATGTGCACAGGTGCCGACAGTTCGAGCGCCAAATTTGCAAGTACAATAATGGCCTTCTATCGGATTAGCTATCCTCCTCTTCCATTTGGTCATTTTCTCTTTCTTCGAGAATTGATTGATATGCTATCCAAAGTTGATGTTTTGTCACGTTACGAAATCTAGAATATATTCTAACTCTCATCAAACTTGGCCAAGGTAGTCGGTCTTCTTGTAACATCTCAATTTGGTATTCTTCATCATCATCTTTACGTAACTTATCTTGCACATATAAAGGAGATAGTTTTATTTGATACGTACCAAAAGTGAGATCCTTCAAGTGGTCAATTGTTAGAATTGGGAAATCATCTAAGTGTGCTGCATCTAAACGAATCCATCTTTGAGCGTTTCGCCTGTGAAGATTTTCTATTTCTACAAGTGCTTGAAGAACGTTTGGTTCCTTTGCCTTTTTAAGTAATCGTTAAGCTAATTCAATATTAGCATCTCCCATTGTTAAAGGAGAGTGATATTTATTAATTATTGCACCAGCTATCCGGTAAAAGTCTCCTATATGTGGAACATGTTGGATTTATACGACTTGATCAAAGAATTTAAAGATTTATTTAATATGTCCATTTCTAGCTTCTATTACCCACCTCGATTTCGTAACTAAACGCGAAGCATTAGCATTTTCAGTGTTAAGTTGATGTTCGCCACGTTCGAGATGTGCTGTCATCTTCCAAGAAATGCCCAAACGATTTAATAATACAGTAGCATCTCGATATCCACGATCAATAATTACAAAATCGTTCTCTTGAAACCATTGCCTCATTCTTTCAGCATCTCTACCAAACTCGTTTTGTAAAATAGCAGCATCATTGTTACGGCTATCAGAAAAGTATGAACTTTGGATATCAAGAATGTAGCCATCGGATGCAACTATTAAGTGCGGTTTGACTAAATGGCGACTTTTGTGTACGCAATACGACTGTCGTAGTGCTCTGAAATTGGTACTTTTTGGGATGAAAGTGTAAGTACCATCGATGGCTGCAATAACTCGAGGAGTATCAGGCTCCGGGTTATTCAACTCATTGGCGAATTCCGTAACATGTCTAGTAATATAAACGTCGCGTGTTATAGTATCAAAGCCAATATTGCTAGGTACAAAACGCAACATCAAAGACTGTCTTACAGTTGCAATAACCATACTTGTTCCTTGTCTACTCGAATACTGGAACATATGAGTGAGGAATTCATCCGAAAGTGCCTGTCGCAACTTACATAAAAAAAGTAATAGGTCTTTTTTACTGACATATCTGTAACCACCAGCATAAGGGACTCTATTGCAATAAGTGAATAATTCTCGGAATTGTTCTTTCGTTAAAGGACAAAAGCTTTTGAACTCCTCATCATTGAAACTATATTCATCTTCTATTCTGGTCATACTTCTAGCTACATCACGTAGACTTTGTAAGAATATTTGGAGTTGTGGTCCTCTTATCAGATACGGTCTATTGACAAAACGTAAACCAAGTAACAGAGGTGATAGGAGATAACCTCGATCATTCAAATGATGTCTACATGATTTGACATTTTCAGGAATAAAAATATTTCTAGAAATGAAAACATTAGCCTTACACTCCATTGAAAGTCGATGAAAATCAAACTGGGCATTACAAATGAGACAGGTACCGTTGTTAGTTTGGGTTACAACATTTAATGTCAAGCAGCCAGGATCTTGTTCAACAACTCTTATTTCTTCAAGAATTGACCGATTGCAATTAAGGCATAGTCGTGTACGATCAGTTACATCCAAAGGAGGCAAATTAAAAGCATTTCATTTAGGAATAGCTATTTCTAGTTTACCAGCATTTTCTTCTCCATCAATACTAGCCATTGTTCTTAAAGGAAATCTTCCATTACAGATGTAACAAAAAAGATTTTGGTTTGCCATTTTATACTAACAGAAATGTCACTTTATTTTGATTGTAAGTAGCTGTGAAAACAACTGATTGTAAGTAGCTGTGAAAACAACTGATTGTAAGTAGCTGTGAAAACAACTGATTTTAAGTAGCTGTGAAAACAACTGATTGTGAGTAGTCATGAAAATAACTGATTTTGAGTAGCTGTGAAAACAACTGATTGTGAGTAGCTGTGAAAACAACTGATTTTTGACTTTGGCAACGCCACCCAAGATCAATCTGCTAAAATCAGTAAATATTAGGACCTTAACTTAGTTTCCGCCCGCAAATGTTAGATGGCAATGCAAACAGTTCTAGTAGTCATTACTAACGAAACAGGTAGTTTGTGATTAATTTCGACATTTCTCGATAACATTCAGTCAGCATACACAATTATTTTCCTAAACAACAATTTCTTTTGCTTTGTGAAAAATGGAACGCGATAAAGTGTTTTTTCGACATGTGCTTTTGCACTATTTTGATTTGAAAAAA
>NW_022639675.1:286199-295055 GCF_010583005.1 Odontomachus brunneus
ATATATATATGTAAAAATCGATTTTTATTTATTTCATGAATAAATATCAATGTATCACTTATACGTATAACATACGTCTTACTACTGCGGATGACCATATTTCACTACTTTGACCCTTTATATCTTGGGAAATATTGACTTTTGGGACTTGGTGCAATGATAACTTTTTATCAGCATGGCGAAAACTATAACATAGTGAAATTTCAGCCAATTTTACCGAAAACCATTTTCCATAGATTTTGTGCAGCGTCCTTTAAATAAATTGTTTTCTGATAATAAAAGAAACTTTAATTTGAAACACAAAAAAGATACTTTTAATATTAGAAAATAATTTATTTAAATTTATAAAATGATTTATTTGTATTTTATTTACTTTTAAAACAAGCAAATATTTATTTAAACACAGTTTTAAATTTAAAAATCTAATTTTCTTCTTATAAGGAAATCATTTGTTTATTTTTATATATAGATACGTTAAATCAAAGAAATCATTTTTTTATTTAAAACTTCATAATTTTACAAATTTAAAAAAATATTTCTTTGTATTTATCACGTTTTCTAAAAGCTGAGAAATATTAAAAAAAATATTTCTTTGTATTTATCACATGTTTTCTAAAAGCTAAGAAATATGTTTTTAAGAAATTATATTTAACAAATTATATTTCTTTGATTTAAAGAATTTTTTCTTAGTGTATATACATTACCAATTTAAATTTTGATTTTCTTATTTCTTCATTAATTTAATAAATAATTATATTTATTTTTTTCATGTGTAATATTTATAGAAATATTTACAAAATATTACTACAATTTTTTGTTCACAATAAAATTGTATTAAATATTTAGATATTTAGCTTATATTTTAATAATATTTTCAATAAAGATTTTCATACTTTTTCCTCTCTCTCTTTATGTATATATAAAAAAAATATTTATAAAATATTTATATAATATTTAAAAAAAATAATTCGAAATAAATATTTATAAATATTTATCATTAATATTGTGTGCTGTCTGGGTTAATACTTTAAATCTTGGCAGTACTTTGCGTATTTCATCATTTAGTAAAGTATTACATATTAATATTTAAATATTGATAATGCTCTGCGCAAATATTTTATCATTGAACGAAGTATTGTATGTCAATATTTAAGTATTGAAATCACTCATAAGGTAGTATTTGTAACACTAAACACTGAAGTACTAAAGTACTAAGAAATACTTGAGTACTAAAAGCTGTACTTGAATCACAGAATATTACTAAACACTGTACTTTTAATACTATAAAAAAATAATTAATTAATCAATAATTTTTAGTATGATATTTCTATAAGGGGAATAGACATAATAAAAATAGACCGAGCGTTTCCAATATTTGAACAACGAAGCTGAGATACAAACAGGAAAAAAAAATTACATAAAAGAGATAGAAGGTGAAAACAGTATCTCTTTCTCTTTCTAAATCGCACGATAAAAGAAAGACGGAGATATAGTCTTTGTCTCTATTTATGTCGACACGCATTGCACATATCAGTCAGTTTTTTACTTGCTCCGGCACGTCCTATTTCCCCTTACCTCATCGTCTCACACGCAATGAGTCTCAAGTAGATCGTAGGTTCCGTACGGGGCGTTTTTCGTTACTCATTGATAAAAGTAATTTATTACCATTACTCATTACCCATTGAAATAAGTCGTTACCGTAATGGTTATATAAAAGTAACGAATCTATAATTTCGTAATTTTTTCATAAAATTGTGAAGACTTTTTTAGAATTTCTTTTTGGCTATTCTATACACTTATATTCTATATGTTCAAAGAAACGGTAAATTTCTTATAAAAGTTACGAAATTATTTGTTATTGTTATCTGGAAAATATAACTGCGTCAATGTGTTACTGTTACGACCGTTTTTAATTAAAATCTCGGTCGAAAATCGGCCGAAATATATCACATATATTGTTCTAATTATATTTGCTGAACTCTGTTTTATGTGTCTTCAGATCTCGAGTTTTATGCTCGGTTTATTCTTATTATATCAATGAACAAAAGTATTAGACACGCATATGCGTTGCTCTCATTTGGTTACGTTACGTCCTTTCTCTACGGCTCATAGTGTTAGGATCTATGTAACGACGGTCGTCACACAGATCGACAAAGCGTCTCTGCGTAAGCGGAAAGTGAACAACGCTGCATCTTAAGCCAGCGGCACATGATGCTTGTTTTCGTGCTAGATTGCTTGCTGGATGGAAATACTCTATTCTGATTAGTTCATCTTCAGAAATGCACTAATTAGAACAGAATATTTCCATCCAGCAAGTAATCCAGCATGAAAACAAGCATCGTGCGCCGCTGGCTTTAGATGTGGCAACTCTACGCTGCGTGCCTGGAGTCGATATTACATTACTCTTTTTTTTTTATTAGAAGTAAAGGGTGTACAATAAAAGTGTACGGGTCTAGGTACTGGCTTATCCGACCCCTAAGTTACAAACATAAAAATGATAACATATTTTTCTTAAGAGTATTGTACAATATATGTATTACTATATTATATTGTATTTTAAACTTAAAATCTAGATTTAATTAATTGTAAACTAAGAGAAAAGCGGATTCCAAGAAATACATATTTTGTAAGATTAACAAAAAAAATTAGAGAAAGAAGAAAGCAATCTTACATTATATTAATATATTATAGTAGATTAAAATAAACTTAGTAGTCTTGATTATCTTAGCATCAGATAAAGATTCCTTCGGGCATTTAATTGGTTTTTATAAATAGCTGAATTATTCCTCATCCTATGGTCTAAATATTTATACCAATATTTGAAATAAAATTTCCTAAAAGAGAATAGCAGATTAAGTCCAATGAGGCCAGGATCGATTGCACCGGCCAAGGGAGAGTTATAAAACTTAGCATTCATTTCTTAATGAATTTTTTCTTTTGCTTCTCAAAACGTGGACATTGCCAAACTATATGATCCGGACTCTCCGTGACATGACATATCGGACAATCAGGAGAATCCACTATATTAAATCTGAATAGAGTTATTTAATGAAGTATGGCCTGATCTCAATCTACATAAGGAAACGATCGCTCTCCTATTCAAATCCATGTCCGCGAACCACAGACTGCGTCCAGGAGAACGGAAATATTGTACATATGTTTTTCCCTTAATTTCCTTAAATTTTTTATTCCAGTCGTCAAAATCGGAGTAGAGTTTAGCCTTCCATATACCCATCAGATCACTGGGAAATATTTTAAATAAAGTATTCATTCCCTTGCTACACTCTTCCTTAGCGAGTTGATCCACTTTCTCATTTCCCAATATTCCTATGTGTGCTGGAATCCAAATAAGTGTTATCTCGAAATCTTTATACTCAAGATTTTTCATATCTTCCCTCAGGTATGCTGAGTGAAGATTCATCTTACCGGAAAATTCCGGAGAAGTCAAAGAAAGCAGCATCGATCTTGAGTCCGAAAAAACTCTGATCTTTTTATGATTTAGTAGTTGAGCCGTGTATAGTGCCTCTCTGATGGCTAAGGCCTCCACCGAATAGATGGGGAGGCGCCTAGAGTTCTATATTGTTGTACTATTTTGTTGTCAATCGTAGTGACTGCAAAACCTGAGTTTGGAAGTAATGGAGATTTAGATCCATCAGTAAATAAGTGAATATAAGTGGAGCCATTATTCGGAAAAAGTATCTCAAACTCACTGTTAGGATTTTGCGCATCCCTCAAGCTCAAACCAGAGGACAGATCCATTTTAAGAAGGTAGGAGAACGTGTCATAGTGGATAGTAGCACCCAAAGGTCTATCGTTTCTGTAGAGCAGGTTAAGGATATACGTCCGTATAACATTTCACCAGAAAAGGTTTCAGAGTTTTGGATGATGATGATTAGCCCTCACTGAGGTCGACAAGTTGTTCCAAATGCAGATTTAAAGGATGGCCGTCAAGAGAAAGTATCTTTGTTAGGAATCTCCTACACAGGTACTCATATCTCAGCACTGGAGAGGGTTCTTTTGCCTCTCCCTTATAAAAATATCATATTAAGAATCATTGATAATTACTTATTATTCAGTATTTTTAATACTGAAAATAAGTAATTATTAATGATTCTTAGTATGATATTTCTATAAGGGCTGACAATACTATATTGTTGGAGATGGATTTTCTCAATCCCAAAGCCAATTTCAGAGCTTTCAATTGTATTCTATTTAATCTATCTTCCAATTGCTTACTGAGACCGTGTAATAGAAATCCGCCATACTCCAGTCTAGATCTGATTAGTAACTTGTATAATCTTAATAGCACATTCGGATCCGCGCCCCACCACGTACGTTTGAGGCTGCTTATGATATCTATGGGGATTTGATATTTCTGTCAAATTGAACTAATATGAAGGTCTCATTTTAACGAAGATGATAAAGTCATTCCCAGAAATTTGATTAAAGAAGAGAGGGGTATCTGATCACCTCCTATATTTATATTAAGGAAAGTTCGACTCAATTTAGCGGGAGTCTTTTGAAAAATGCAAAATTTGGACTTTTCAAGGGAGAGCGTAAGTCCCACAGTATCCAAAATATTAATGGCCATCTCCGTAGATTTCTCGAGAAGGGAGATACCCTTTTTAAGAGGGGTAGCGTCCGTAAAAATCGAAACGTCATCTGCATATTGAAACACGACACAGTTGTTTGAATTAAGGGACGTCTATATTGGAAGTAAGCAGTAAGAAGTAGAAAGTAAGAATAAAAAATTGACCAGTCATAGTTAATTATTCTTCTCATATTCGACTGTGGTTGGTCAATTTCTTACTCTTACTTCCTACTTCTTGCTATTTACTTCCAATGTAGACGTCCCTTTAAGGTTTCCCAAATCTTTTATGTAGATTGCGAATAGAATCGGACTTAATACGCTGCCCTGAGGTAAACTCTTAAAAGCAGAACATATCTCGTCAATTTCTCCAAAGCGACAATGAACCTTTCTCTGAGCGATAGAATTTTGAATGGAATTAATGGTACATAGTGGAATACTCAACGATTTCATTTTCGTAATTATTGGGAGTGTGAATAAATTCTCGCCGTTTCACCATCAGATGACGGTATAAAAATTTTATATGTATAATTCAAGATGATGACGCATCTATATTGAAGTTCTATAACCTATGTTTAAAATTAGTGCGTGTCTTTCCATTAACCTATAAAGAACATTTTCTTTTCGTAGCGTAAAACATGTCAAATTTCGTGTTAAATAAACTGTTTTTGCGGGGAATTTTACTGCACTACTTTATTCAGAAGAAATCTGCAGCTGAAGCACACAGAATTCTTGTAGAAACCTATGGTGATCATGCTCTGTCGGAAAGAACATGCAGAGATTGGTTTAATCGATTTAAAAATGGTGATTTTGATGTTCAAGATAAAGAACGCAGTGGTACACCAAAAAAGTTTCAAGACGAAGAATTGAAAACATTATTTGCTGAAGATCTATGTCAGACGCAATCCGATGTTGCAAAATCATTAGAAGTTAATTGAACAACAGTTTTGAAACGTCTGACAGCATTATAAATGATACAAAAGGAAGGATCTTGGGTGCCATATGAACTGAAGCCGAGAGACGTCGAACGGCGTTTTGTCACGTGTGAACAGCTGCTTCAACGACAAAAAAGGAAAGGTTTCTTACATCGTATTGTGACTGGTGATGAAAAGTGGATATACTACAGTAATCCCAAGCGTAAAAAATCGTGGGTTAAGCCCGGCGAAGCAGTAGCATCAACGCCAAAGCGGAATATCCACGGTTCCAAGCTCATGCTCTGCATTTGGTGGGATCAGCTGGGGGTAGTGTATTACGAGCTGCTCCAACCCAACCAAACCATCACAGGAGATCTCTATCGACGACAATTGATGCGTTTGAGCCGAGCATTGAAAGAAAAACGGCCGCAATATGAGCAAAGACACGATAAGGTGATTTTTCTGCATGATAACACTTGGCCGCATGTCACCGGTCAAAACATACCTGGAAACGCTGAAATGGGAAGTCCTACCCCACCCGCCGTACTCTCCAGATATTGCGCCTCCTGATTACTATTTATTTCGATCGATGACTAACGGCCTGGCTGAGCAGCACTTCACTTCGTATGAAGAAATGAAAAAATGGATCGATTCGTGGATAGCCGCAAAAGAAGTGTCGTTTTTTCGACGTGGAATTCAAATGCTGCCAGAAAGATGGGAAAAAGTAGTCTCCAGCGATGGGCAATATTTTAATTGACTTGTTTTTTTATTATTTTTTTTAAATAAAGGATTTATTTGCACAAAAAACGGCGAGAACTTATTCACACTCCCAATAAAATATCCCATAAGACATTATCGAATGCATATTTTATGTCGAGAGATATGGCCGACGTGGCGTTTCCCTTCTTAAATGATTTAATAATGTTTACATATAAAATTGACAAATTATCTATACACGATTTATTCTTTCGAAAGCCATATTGTGAGGGGTTGAATTTGGAATAATACTCCAGCCACCAAGTCAATCTATTGTACATCATTTTTTCCATAACTTTAAACACACATGAAGCCAAAGAAATTGATCTGAACTTATTCGTTTCACTTTTTGGGATGAAGAACATTATATATTTTTTTCATTTTTGAATGAAATTTTGATAAAAATTTCATTATATATATCCAGAAGATAAGCCAAACCCGTCTCAGGCAGAGACCCTAACACAATATAGTCCATTCTGTCTATTCCCAAGCTAGAGTTCATTTTTAAGTTTCGGACAATAAAATTCAATTCATCCATAGTAAAAGCCAAATCCAGAAAGGGATCAAAATTATAATCTTTTAGTGATATGGATTCCCTTTGTACCCAAAGGGGAAATAAACTCGATAACATTTTCTTGACAGCTTCTTCTTTAGTAGGGCTGTATTGATTATTGGAATTAGGTGTAGAATATCTATTATTGAAGCTCTTTATCGTGTTCCATATAAATTTGGGATTAGTGTCTTTTCTCAGGGATTCACAAAATTTTTTGAAGCTCTCTTTTTTTTGTTTTAAGTCTAATTCTGCAAGTAGCCTCTGCTCTTTTAAATTTAAGAAAGTCCTTTCTGGATTTAGTACTTTTATATTTTAGCAGAGATGCTTTTCTGATTCTTATTAGCTTTTCACATGTGTGATCCCACCATAGAGCTGGAGGCAAAGGTTTAGATTTAAAAAAATTTTTGCATTTTTTGTTTATGATTGGAATTGTTAGAAAGTGTTGCGGATTCAACTGAGTTTTTTTATTAGTTCCTGTCGTGTGGCGTTGTATGACGGCTCTTGCGACGAGCGAGTGAACAGTGGACGAATTTCCACGCGACTTACATGTACGCGCTCATACACACACACACACACACACACACACACACACACACACACACACACACTCACTCACTCGGGTTTGAGTGAGTCGGCACGCGTTTGTCGGCATGTTTTTGTCAGCCTGCATTTGCCGACAAGCGACACTGTTTTTATATTGTGGCGTGATCCGTTAGCAGATATTATTTTACTAATTCTATTGGCCCGCACATAAACAAAGGGACCAATAGAAGACAAGTTTGAAGCCAACAATGCTGGCTCGAGCATAGCATTCAAGCCAGTGCTTGGTCAGTCGCCGAAGGAGTCGGACCATACGAGAACATATCCGCTACACATAGGGCTCAGCATACGAGAACACATCCGCTACACATAAGGCTCAGGGTGTATCCAAATTCGCCCCTAGGCGTTGCCCAGCGGTAGACGCGTATTCCGAGCTCGCGACGAACGAAGCATAAACTACAGTCGTGTTTTATATTCATCCTTCATAAGGATGATTTCCTTATTCTCCTTAGTATTATCGAGCTTATGTATCTTCTTAACTAGGACATAAAAAGGAGCTCGGTAAGATCCATTATAATAATTATCCACCTGAGTAGGCGCTATTGGAACTTAGCTATTTGTACCCTTATGTTTGATTGCTTTGCTCTGTGAGACATTACTTTCCGGAGAGATTTTCCTCTTCCTCGCCTCCGAATGTCCTTCGATGGTTCGACTGCTGGCGCCTATGATCGTCAAAATCGCGTCTGAATCTGGATTGCAGTCCACTTATATCCTTAACTAAGGACGAATCCTTATTCTTTTTTGCGTTTTTGCCCATTATGTTGCCGGCAACTGTTGCGTTGTTGTAGAATTCTTGTTAACAAAGGGCCCATTGGCGTCCCCTTCCGAGGACGCCATGGGCTCTTGTGTATGAGATTTTAGACTCAGATTACTAAGCTTTTCTAAGATTTACTTTAAAAATTGAGTAAGATGAATATAACCAAGTTTTACAAAGCTAAGAAACTGATATTTTACTTCCCTACTGAGTCTACTACCTCTTAAAACCGTTCGAAAAGATCGCAAATATAAGTCGCCTTGCTACGTCTATACTACGATATATTGCATTACTAATGGTCGCGTCGAACATACTGCCATCTAGCGTCTGTCCTAAACTGACGCGTACTACATTACCGACGCTTTTGAAGTTCGGAATCGCGTTCAGCATCCCCTTAAAAGGTCGTTATTGGGTGCTTTTCAATTGCTAAACACATCTTGACACACACGTACATAAAACCAGTTTGTTGGTCACATATTATCTAAAACATCTTGTAAGATAATATGCAACCAATAAACTGGTTTTGTGTAACACAGTGTACACAACTAGAAAGCACCCATTTGCTATAGCAAGAGCGTATATAAATCGTATAGTTGATAATGTAGGCAGTCATACATAGTCTTAAGAATGTTATTTAATAGACATAAAAACATTTGAAATATGACGTCTAAAAAACATCTTAAGCATCGTG
>NW_022639675.1:295065-295699 GCF_010583005.1 Odontomachus brunneus
TGCGATCGGTTTATGCTAGATGGCGCTAGAAAGATAAGATTTCGTACTAAAAAAACTTCTCAGACAGTTTTGTGATTGTTTGACTCAGTATTGTTTGAGCGCGCGTCAAAGATGGATACCAGCAAAGAGAAAATACGCCATATTTTACAGTTTTTCTTCGATAAAGGCGAAAACGCAAGCCAGGCGGCTGAAAATGTCAATAGTGTTTATGGTCCTGATACTGTAACAGCCAATCACGCGCAATTTTGGTTTCGTCGATTCCGTTCCGGTAATTTTGATGTCAAAGATGCAACACGTTCTGGAAGGCCAATTGTCGAAAATGTTGATAAAATAATGGAAATCGTCGAGTCCGACCGTCATGTAAGCACTGTTTCGATTGCCCAGGAGTTAAACATTGCACAAAAAACCGTTTGGAACTATTTGAATAAGGCTGGATACAAAAAGAAGCTCAATGTATGAGTGCCACACGAGTTAACGCAAAAAAACCTCATGGACCGAATTTCCATCTGCGAATCGCTACTGAATCGCAACAAAATCGACCCATTGAGTGTAGCGAATGGTGACTGGTGATGAAAAGTGGGTCTTGTCACTTACGACAACGTCAAGCGAAAACGGTCGTGGTCGAAACGCGGTG
>NW_022639675.1:295709-296234 GCF_010583005.1 Odontomachus brunneus
AGAAAGCACCCATTTGCTATAGCAAGAGCGTATATAAATCGTATAGTTGATAATGTAGGCAGTCATACATAGTCTTAAGAATGTTATTTAATAGACATAAAAACATTTGAAATATGACGTCTAAAAAACATCTTAAGCATCGTGTTCACGATACTAGAAATCAATCCGAAATCTCAACCCGAGAAACGTGTAGCCAATAAAACTATCGCCTTTTCATAAAAGCTGCAAATAGATTGCTTATCTCTCGGATTTAGATCTTCGGCTGATTTCTGACTTCGTGGACACAAGGCTTTAGAAGAGACGTCTAAAAGATATAAAAAAATAAGACATCTGAAATGAGATGTCTATAAGATGTCTTTTAAAGATGTATTTTAGACACGCGTAAGTACCATCTAGTAAAACTTGTTCAAAACTTGTTTGAAGCAAATTTCTTAAGTTCCCAGATAGCCAAACCTGCGCGAACAGATTTCGAGCTTGCTATCAACTTTTGATGGCAAATAGATAACAAATTTGATGCAGGATCTG
>NW_022639675.1:296244-297455 GCF_010583005.1 Odontomachus brunneus
TTCTGGAAGGCCAATTGTCGAAAATGTTGATAAAATAATGGAAATCGTCGAGTCCGACCGTCATGTAAGCACTGTTTCGATTGCCCAGGAGTTAAACATTGCACAAAAAACCGTTTGGAACTATTTGAATAAGGCTGGATACAAAAAGAAGCTCAATGTATGAGTGCCACACGAGTTAACGCAAAAAAACCTCATGGACCGAATTTCCATCTGCGAATCGCTACTGAATCGCAACAAAATCGACCCATTGAGTGTAGCGAATGGTGACTGGTGATGAAAAGTGGGTCTTGTCACTTACGACAACGTCAAGCGAAAACGGTCGTGGTCGAAACGCGGTGAGCCGGCGCAAACGGTGGCCAAGCCAGGATTGACGGTCAGGAAGGTTTTGCTGTGTGTTTAGTGGGATTGGCAGGGAATCATCCACTATGAGCTGCTCCCTTACGGCCAAACTCTTAATTCGGACCTGTACTGTCAACAATTGGACCGTCTGAAGGAATCAATCGCCCAGAAACGGCCAGCTTTGGCCAATAAGAGAGGAATTGTGTTCCAACAGGACAACGCCAGGCCACACACATCGATAGTGACTCGCCAGAAGCTCCGGGAGCTTGGTTGAGAGGTTCTTATGCATCCACCTTATAGTCCGGACCTGGCACCAAGTGATTACCACCTGTTCCTGTCTATGGCGAATGATTTTGCTGGTGAAAAATTCGCCTTAAGAGAAATTTGTGAAAATCGACTGTCCCAGTTTTTTGCCAATAGAGACAAGGATTTCTATGAGAGAGGCATAATGGAATTACCTTCAAAATGGCAACAAGTTATTGAACAAAACGGTGCATATTTGACCTAAATCGGATCATTCTAACTATGCTAAACAAAGTCTTCAATTTCATGCAAAAATAATGGATTTCTCTTTACTACACCTTATATTTCACAGGAATTGGTATGCGCTTCTGACGTCAAATGAGATGAGTGATGTAAATATCCAAATATCGCAAACAAATCTTCTAGCTTACAAAGTTAATTCAAGTATTTTTTATTTTGAAAGAAAGGGACTGTCGTATTAAGTAATATTGGTACTCTTGATCGTACTTTAAATATTAACGTATAAATATAATAAATGTTTTAAATAATAACATATATAAGTGCAATTTTATAATAATTTTACAAAATAATTTACAATAACTTACAAAAATTTTACACAATAATTTACA
>NW_022639675.1:297465-298715 GCF_010583005.1 Odontomachus brunneus
ACAAAAATTGTCCAGAGCTTGTAACGATTTGACGGCAGATTGGTGGCAAAAATCGCATAGACCTTGCTGCGATGCAAGCTTTGCACGGTTTTTGCTGCCAATTTGGCACCAATTGTCCGACAGCAAGATCTGTCGCCAAAAGCGTAGTCTAATGTAGACACAGATGACTATGGTTTTGCTGTGGGTTTTTGATCAAATTTGCTGCCAATCTGCGCGCAGTCTGCGCTCAATTTGCTTACTGGGTTGTTGACGTAGTACTATTAAGGCTTCTGTGTTCTTACATCCTGTGTCGTCTATCTCTTTTTATTGATATCAGAAATGAGGAAACGTATATTAAAAATTCTTGCAAAATACGTTGAAATTAAAAGATATATCCATAAAGCGATACTGCGATCAATCGAGTAGATTTATAAAATAATCCGAACACTTTCCTTTTGCTGTAACAATCAATAAGTTGCCATAAATAAACGTGAAATAAAATGTACATTTTAACTTTTTATCTCTCCGCATTATTCTGTCATATTAATTTACGATACATTATTGATTGTTAAAGCAAAAAAAAGTTGGATTTAAAGTGTTTGGATTATTTTATAGATTTGCTCGATTAATTGCAAATGTTGTCCCAGACAGCACAAGATTTCCTGAAGACGTCTTAAAGACGTCCTGAGGACGAACAAATGTTCTCAGGACTTCCTCAGGATGTACTCTAGATGATCCCTGGACATCTGCGCTCTTAGGGGCTTTACAGATATATCTTTTTATTTCAATGTATAAGGTGTAATAAAAAGAAATCCATTATTTTTCCAACAGATGGCTTTAGTAATGTGTATCTCGCGTTGTATAACCCTTATAGAAATATCATACTAAGAATCATTGATAATTACTTATTTTCAGTATTAAAAATACTGGATAATAAGTAATTATCAATGATTCTTAATATGATATTTCTATAAGGGAAGTGCGATCGGTTTATGCTAGATGGCGCTAGAAAGATAAGATTTCGTACTAAAAAAACTTCTCAGACAGTTTTGT
The DNA here is from genome assembly GCF_010583005.1 of Odontomachus brunneus. Lineage (NCBI taxonomy): Eukaryota > Metazoa > Arthropoda > Insecta > Hymenoptera > Formicidae > Odontomachus > Odontomachus brunneus. The sequence goes on from NW_022639675.1 coordinate 298,498, forward strand.
GATTGTTTGACTCAGTATTGTTTGAGCGCGCGTCAAAGATGGACACCAGCAAAGAGAAAATACGCCATATTTTACAGTTTTTCTTCGATAAAGGCGAAAACGCAAGCCAGGCGGCTGAAAATGTGAATAGTGTTTATGGTCCTGATACTGTAACAGCCAATCACGCGCAATTTTGGTTTCGTCGATTCCGTTCCGGTAATTTTGATGTCAAAGATGCA
>NW_022639675.1:298725-305303 GCF_010583005.1 Odontomachus brunneus
CCCCTAGGCGTTGCCCAGCGGTAGACGCGTATTCCGAGCTCGCGACGAACGAAGCATAAACTACAGTCGTGTTTTATATTCATCCTTCATAAGGATGATTTCCTTATTCTCCTTAGTATTATCGAGCTTATGTATCTTCTTAACTAGGACATAAAAAGGAGCTCGGTAAGATCCATTATAATAATTATCCACCTGAGTAGGCGCTATTGGAACTTAGCTATTTGTACCCTTATGTTTGATTGCTTTGCTCTGTGAGACATTACTTTCCGGAGAGATTTTCCTCTTCCTCGCCTCCGAATGTCCTTCGATGGTTCGACTGCTGGCGCCTATGATCGTCAAAATCGCGTCTGAATCTGGATTGCAGTCCACTTATATCCTTAACTAAGGACGAATCCTTATTCTTTTTTGCGTTTTTGCCCATTATGTTGCCGGCAACTGTTGCGTTGTTGTAGAATTCTTGTTAACAAAGGGCCCATTGGCGTCCCCTTCCGAGGACGCCATGGGCTCTTGTGTATGAGATTTTAGACTCAGATTACTAAGCTTTTCTAAGATTTACTTTAAAAATTGAGTAAGATGAATATAACCAAGTTTTACAAAGCTAAGAAACTGATATTTTACTTCCCTACTGAGTCTACTACCTCTTAAAACCGTTCGAAAAGATCGCAAATATAAGTCGCCTTGCTACGTCTATACTACGATATATTGCATTACTAATGGTCGCGTCGAACATACTGCCATCTAGCGTCTGTCCTAAACTGACGCGTACTACATTACCGACGCTTTTGAAGTTCGGAATCGCGTTCAGCATCCCCTTAAAAGGTCGTTATTGGGTGCTTTTCAATTGCTAAACACATCTTGACACACACGTACATAAAACCAGTTTGTTGGTCACATATTATCTAAAACATCTTGTAAGATAATATGCAACCAATAAACTGGTTTTGTGTAACACAGTGTACACAACTAGAAAGCACCCATTTGCTATAGCAAGAGCGTATATAAATCGTATAGTTGATAATGTAGGCAGTCATACATAGTCTTAAGAATGTTATTTAATAGACATAAAAACATTTGAAATATGACGTCTAAAAAACATCTTAAGCATCGTGTTCACGATACTAGAAATCAATCCGAAATCTCAACCCGAGAAACGTGTAGCCAATAAAACTATCGCCTTTTCATAAAAGCTGCAAATAGATTGCTTATCTCTCGGATTTAGATCTTCGGCTGATTTCTGACTTCGTGGACACAAGGCTTTAGAAGAGACGTCTAAAAGATATAAAAAAATAAGACATCTGAAATGAGATGTCTATAAGATGTCTTTTAAAGATGTATTTTAGACACGCGTAAGTACCATCTAGTAAAACTTGTTCAAAACTTGTTTGAAGCAAATTTCTTAAGTTCCCAGATAGCCAAACCTGCGCGAACAGATTTCGAGCTTGCTATCAACTTTTGATGGCAAATAGATAACAAATTTGATGCAGGATCTGTTATATCAAATCTTGCTGCCAAATTACCGCCAGATATGCGGCAGAACTTGTTGTCGGATAATTGCTGCAGATTTGCAACAAAAATTGTCCAGAGCTTGTAACGATTTGACGGCAGATTGGTGGCAAAAATCGCATAGACCTTGCTGCGATGCAAGCTTTGCACGGTTTTTGCTGCCAATTTGGCACCAATTGTCCGACAGCAAGATCTGTCGCCAAAAGCGTAGTCTAATGTAGACACAGATGACTATGGTTTTGCTGTGGGTTTTTGATCAAATTTGCTGCCAATCTGCGCGCAGTCTGCGCTCAATTTGCTTACTGGGTTGTTGACGTAGTACTATTAAGGCTTCTGTGTTCTTACATCCTGTGTCGTCTATCTCTTTTTATTGATATCAGAAATGAGGAAACGTATATTAAAAATTCTTGCAAAATACGTTGAAATTAAAAGATATATCCATAAAGCGATACTGCGATCAATCGAGTAGATTTATAAAATAATCCGAACACTTTCCTTTTGCTGTAACAATCAATAAGTTGCCATAAATAAACGTGAAATAAAATGTACATTTTAACTTTTTATCTCTCCGCATTATTCTGTCATATTAATTTACGATACATTATTGATTGTTAAAGCAAAAAAAAGTTGGATTTAAAGTGTTTGGATTATTTTATAGATTTGCTCGATTAATTGCAAATGTTGTCCCAGACAGCACAAGATTTCCTGAAGACGTCTTAAAGACGTCCTGAGGACGAACAAATGTTCTCAGGACTTCCTCAGGATGTACTCTAGATGATCCCTGGACATCTGCGCTCTTAGGGGCTTTACAGATATATCTTTTTATTTCAATGTATAAGGTGTAATAAAAAGAAATCCATTATTTTTCCAACAGATGGCTTTAGTAATGTGTATCTCGCGTTGTATAACCCTTATAGAAATATCATACTAAGAATCATTGATAATTACTTATTTTCAGTATTAAAAATACTGGATAATAAGTAATTATCAATGATTCTTAATATGATATTTCTATAAGGGAAGTGCGATCGGTTTATGCTAGATGGCGCTAGAAAGATAAGATTTCGTACTAAAAAAACTTCTCAGACAGTTTTGTGATTGTTTGACTCAGTATTGTTTGAGCGCGCGTCAAAGATGGACACCAGCAAAGAGAAAATACGCCATATTTTACAGTTTTTCTTCGATAAAGGCGAAAACGCAAGCCAGGCGGCTGAAAATGTCAATAGTGTTTATGGTCCTGATACTGTAACAGCCAATCACGCGCAATTTTGGTTTCGTCGATTCCGTTCCGGTAATTTTGATGTCAAAGATGCAACACGTTCTGGAAGGCCAATTGTCGAAAATGTTGATAAAATAATGGAAATCGTCGAGTCCGACCGTCATGTAAGCACTGTTTCGATTGCCCAGGAGTTAAACATTGCACAAAAAACCGTTTGGAACTATTTGAATAAGGCTGGATACAAAAAGAAGCTCAATGTATGAGTGCCACACGAGTTAACGCAAAAAAACCTCATGGACCGAATTTCCATCTGCGAATCGCTACTGAATCGCAACAAAATCGACCCATTGAGTGTAGCGAATGGTGACTGGTGATGAAAAGTGGGTCGGGTCACTTACGACAACGTCAAGCGAAAACGGTCGTGGTCGAAACGCGGTGAGCCGGCGCAAACGGTGGCCAAGCCAGGATTGACGGTCAGGAAGGTTTTGCTGTGTGTTTAGTGGGATTGGCAGGGAATCATCCACTATGAGCTGCTCCCTTACGGCCAAACTCTTAATTCGGACCTGTACTGTCAACAATTGGACCGTCTGAAGGAATCAATCGCCCAGAAACGGCCAGCTTTGGCCAATAAGAGAGGAATTGTGTTCCAACAGGACAACGCCAGGCCACACACATCGATAGTGACTCGCCAGAAGCTCCGGGAGCTTGGTTGAGAGGTTCTTATGCATCCACCTTATAGTCCGGACCTGGCACCAAGTGATTACCACCTGTTCCTGTCTATGGCGAATGATTTTGCTGGTGAAAAATTCGCCTTAAGAGAAATTTGTGAAAATCGACTGTCCCAGTTTTTTGCCAATAGAGACAAGGATTTCTATGAGAGAGGCATAATGGAATTACCTTCAAAATGGCAACAAGTTATTGAACAAAACGGTGCATATTTGACCTAAATCGGATCATTCTAACTATGCTAAACAAAGTCTTCAATTTCATGCAAAAATAATGGATTTCTCTTTACTACACCTTATATTTCACAGGAATTGGTATGCGCTTCTGACGTCAAATGAGATGAGTGATGTAAATATCCAAATATCGCAAACAAATCTTCTAGCTTACAAAGTTAATTCAAGTATTTTTTATTTTGAAAGAAAGGGACTGTCGTATTAAGTAATATTGGTACTCTTGATCGTACTTTAAATATTAACGTATAAATATAATAAATGTTTTAAATAATAACATATATAAGTGCAATTTTATAATAATTTTACAAAATAATTTACAATAACTTACAAAAATTTTACACAATAATTTACAATAATTTGTAATTATTCCAGATATTAAACCTATCAATATGGACCAAAAAGTTAAGAAATATCTTGATAATGACACGATATTCAATGAAATAAATAAACAATTTATAAGTTTAGAACATCAAAATGTAAAAGAAATAAATGAGCATTTAAACGAGGTATTTTTTAGAAAGATCCTTGTATTATTAAAAAATTTCATATATGTATTTGTATAGTCACTATGTTACAGGCTTATAATGAGTTGATAGATATTATGAAAAATCAAAACTCATTATTTAAAAAAACATTTAAAAGAACTGTATATACTGGAAGCTTTTATAAAAAAACGAAAATTGGATCACCTGATGAATTTGATTTAAATTTAATAATTAAATTACCTATCAAAGAAGACAACGTACAGGTAAAAGCAGTGCATTTTTAATCGTGTATAATAAGAAGTGTTTCTTAATCAATAATCAAAAAATAGTGTATAATAAAAAGAGTTTCTTAGTCAATAATTGATAATTATGTATTATTATTATATATTACAGTTTAGCACAAACTTACCAGGTTACATTAAAATATGCACAAATATCTCTAGAAACAATACATTAAATATGGATCAAAAAGCACATAAGTATAACTTATTTATATTTAGAGAATAAAATTATTTTATAATACAAATATAAAAAAGAGAAAAAAATAATTATGTTTTTTGTTTAGAGATATGATGTCTTTCATAGATAATCAGACATACTTGGATCAAGATCGCTTTCGTAGATGGATTGAACGTATTTTGAGTAAAGCGACTCATGTCACCAATGAAAATAATAGAATGAAACTTAAAGATTATACTGTACGTATTATTACCATTATACCATAAAATATGTATCAATCATTTTTATCCAAGATTAAAAATAAAAATATATAAATTCCTATTTATCTCTAAATATTTTTTCTTGTTTTTTAGGTAAGGATAAAAAAATCAGGTCCAGCATTTACATTGTCTTTGCAGATTCCTAATCGCGAACAGCCGATCAGTATCGATTTGGTTCCCGTTTTGGCATTTTCAAGTAGTCGTCATCCACCGCCATGCTCTGGAAATTACGTGCCAGAGGTGTGTATCATAGTATTGAAATTGTGCTAATTTATACCTCGATCATTTAATATATGTATTAAATAATAACTTTTTATTAAATAATTATCTCAATTTTGATGATACATATAATCGACAGCGTATTGAACTAATATTCTTGTTGAAAATTTTCAAATGGATTTCCACATGAATCAATGGGAATCTATATAGGAAATTTAAAATTCATAAGAATTCATATAGGAATCTATAGAAAATTAAAATTCATATAGGAATCCATCTGGAAATTCGAAATCCATATAGGGATTTACATGGAAAATTCAAATCCATATAGTAATCCATATAGAAAATAAAAATCTATATACCCTGAGCGAAAAATTACCTTAAAATTACCTTAAAATCAACAAATATTTCTTTTATGGATGCCATTAACATATTTATTTAAATCTATTTTCTTTATTTAAACCAAATATTGTTTACTTAAATCAGATAAACAATATTTGATTTAAATGAAGAGAATTTAGATTGAAGTAAACATGTTAATGGCATTTATCAAAGGAATATTTGTTGATTTTAAGATAATTTTTCCTTCAGTATAGGAATGTATATGGTCTTTAAAAATTCATATGGATAACCACATATGGATTTCCATATGGATTTTTATTTTCGATGTGAATTTCTATATGGATTTTCCTAAATAAATTTTCACGGATTCCTAAGCAACTCACCTAGAAATCTTCAACAAGGTCCTCATTTAATTATGAATATTAGGAGCGTTTTTCCAGACAGCAAACAATATTTATGAAAAATATTTATAAATATTTATTTTGAATTATTTTTTAAAAATATATACATATTTTTTTATATACGTAAAGAAAAAAGTATTAAAAAATTTTATTTAAGTATCAAAAAATATTATTAAAATATAGACTAAATATTTTATACAATATTTATAATAAACAAAAAATAAATATTTGTAGTAATATTCTATAAATGCTTCTATAAATATTATATATAAAAAAATAAATGTAATTATTTATAATTATTAAATTAATAAAGAAATAAGAAAATCGAAATTTAAATTGGTAATGTATATACTGAAAAAATTTCTTTAAATTAAAGAAATATATTTTGTTAAATATAATTTCTAAACTTAAAAAAATATTTGTTAGATTTTAGAAAATATGTCATAAATATAAAGTAATTTTTTTTTAATTTGTAAAATCATGAATTTCTCGATAAAAAAATGATTTCTTTGATATAAAATATCTATATAAGAATAAGCAAATTATTTCCTTACAAGAAGAAAATTGGTTTTTTAAATGTAAAAACAAACTGTAAATAAATATTTGCTCGTTTTAAAAGTAAATGAAATACAAGTATAAATTATTTTATAAGTTTAAATAAATTATTTTCTAATATTAAAAGTATCTCTTTTGTGTTTTAAATTAAGGTTTCTTTTACTGGGTTTCTTTTA
>NW_022639675.1:305313-306444 GCF_010583005.1 Odontomachus brunneus
AACTCAATTTATAATAAATGTTCAAAAATTCAACACAAAGGTGACATCGTCGAAACATCGATTGTCTCACACGCTCGAAGACTGTAGGAATATTATGAACCTAATATGCTGCAGCAGTAATTCGGGCTACCAATTCTGCTTCTGTTTCAATAGATGTCTCATAAATGAGAGTTTTCATATGCCCCCATAAAAGGAGTCAAGTGAAGATAAATCTGGTGACAGAGGAGACCATGCGATAGGACCTCTTCCTATCCAGCGCTCATTAAATTTTTGATTTAAGTAATTGCTCATAATAGCACTAAAATGGGCAGGTGCTCCATCGTGTTGGAACCACGTTTGCCTTCTTGTGACAAGTGGCACGTCTTCCATGAGTTCTGGCAAAACTTCCTCGAGAAAAATACGATAAATATTGCCATTCAATCGTAAAAATAAAATGTATGACCCGATGAGGAAATTATTGATAATACCTGCCCATACATTAACCGTAAATTCTTCTTGATGTGATCGAATAAATGTAGTATGAGTATTATCCTCATTCCAATCATACGAATTGTGAGTGTTAAACATATTTGTCCTTGTGAAACTTGCTTCGTCAGTAAACAGTATTAAAGAAGAAAATTCGGGATATGTTTGACATTGCTGCAAATACCATTGCGCAAATTCTAAACGTCATGGATAGTCTTTAAATTTTAAACTTTGTACACGTTGCCGATGAAATGGATATAGTAATTTTTCATGAACAACATTCCATACATTCATGTTACTTGTTCTAATGTTAAATGCAATTGTACGTGTACTAATGGAAGCATTGTTTTCTATTTCTGCTAAAACTTGCTCTTCAAATCGCAGAGTTCTCACTGAACATCGTCGTTCATTCGATCTTCTAAAAGAACCATTCTCTCGCAAATGTCGATGAATGGATTCGAAAATGGAATGATATGTAATGCGGCGACCAGGATATCGTCGTTGATATAGTCTCTGTGCTGCCCGTCCATTGCAATTAGCTGCTCTATAAGTAAGATGCATGTCACTCAATTCAATCCAAGTATATCGCTCTATAATGATAAACAAATCAAATTTATTAAGATATAATTGAAGACTTCTGCTCCATTGAGCGCTTGAATACATACT
>NW_022639675.1:306454-306868 GCF_010583005.1 Odontomachus brunneus
TATATATATATATATGTATATTCATAAGGCTGTTTCAGACCACCCGTATCACCCATTTAAAATAAAGGGATCAATATTTTATTAAAAATTCAAAACACTTTTTCACTAAGTCGAACACGCTCTATTAAATGGTGCTATATTCAACTTCCAGTATTGACCGGAAGTGAGTTGTTTAGACCGGAAGTTTTTTAAATGGAATATTCTATTTTTTGCAGATTCAGATTCTACAATGAAAAATACGAAACTTATGTTAGAAATATTTTTTCCGAAAATGTGTCCACCGACCTTAAAATAACATTGAATGTTTATCAGCTACCAGACCTCTTATAAATTTCCTAGCGGCAGTGCGATAATCGCCTTCGTTTGATTTGACTTTTTAACATACTCCAAGTACTGAAATAAGTACTTCTACTT
>NW_022639675.1:306878-307102 GCF_010583005.1 Odontomachus brunneus
TGCAGACTAAGACCAAAACGAAATATCGTAGAGAGAAATATTAACAAAAAATGTTTATGTTGAAGTTCTCTGTTTCCCCTTAATACTGTTTATTAATTAAGAGTGCTTCACAAGGGTATTTTGTGATTACTTTTGCAACTCTTATCGATGAGGCATTGAAACAAAAACAGAATTGTTAACCCGAATTTCGACGATGTCATGTCTTTGTGTTGAAGCAAATGGAG
>NW_022639675.1:307112-307342 GCF_010583005.1 Odontomachus brunneus
ATCTTCGTGTACCCCAATCACACTCAAAAATTTTTAAAAGTGGACTGACTAAGGTTGGAATCGGGACAATAAAATGAACTTTTCAATCAAACATAATTTTATTATTTAACTTCTCGTTATAGTCGGAATTTAGTAACAAACTTAACATTTATTTAATAACAAACTTAACATGTACATAATTTTTATTCAATTAGTAAATCTTGTCTAGACTGAATGTTCAATGTGAGCTC
>NW_022639675.1:307352-307639 GCF_010583005.1 Odontomachus brunneus
TAATACTGTTTATTAATTAAGAGTGCTTCACAAGGGTATTTTGTGATTACTTTTGCAACTCTTATCGATGAGGCATTGAAACAAAAACAGAATTGTTAACCCGAATTTCGACGATGTCATGTCTTTGTGTTGAAGCAAATGGAGACATTTTTCAGCATTTACTATAAATTGAGCTAATCAATTACGCATTTTTGTTCCGTTCTTTTGTTCATTGTTTTTTGAAGATTAAAATATATATGTGTAATTAAAAAATTAATTTAATTTTTTCACTTATTTGTTTTTTTTTT
>NW_022639675.1:307649-307994 GCF_010583005.1 Odontomachus brunneus
TAACATACTCCAAGTACTGAAATAAGTACTTCTACTTAAGTATCTTACTTTCAAATCTTCGTGTACCCCAATCACACTCAAAAATTTTTAAAAGTGGACTGACTAAGGTTGGAATCGGGACAATAAAATGAACTTTTCAATCAAACATAATTTTATTATTTAACTTCTCGTTATAGTCGGAATTTAGTAACAAACTTAACATTTATTTAATAACAAACTTAACATGTACATAATTTTTATTCAATTAGTAAATCTTGTCTAGACTGAATGTTCAATGTGAGCTCCATTACGTAAAAGGCAAGTATCAATTCTTTTTTGGAAGGAGTCGATAGCTCGACGAATCTC
>NW_022639675.1:308004-308230 GCF_010583005.1 Odontomachus brunneus
AATTAATTTAATTTTTTCACTTATTTGTTTTTTTTTTATTAAAATCATAAAATTCCTATTTTGTACCTTCTAGTATTAAAACTTTCTAGTGTCGTAGAGGAAAACATTATTGACAAAATATGTTTGTTTTTATGTTTTCTATTTCCCCTCAAAGTTTGTCGGTATAATTTTTTTACACCCTATACATATATATATATATATATATATATATATATATATATATATA
>NW_022639675.1:308240-312340 GCF_010583005.1 Odontomachus brunneus
ACTGAATGTTCAATGTGAGCTCCATTACGTAAAAGGCAAGTATCAATTCTTTTTTGGAAGGAGTCGATAGCTCGACGAATCTCGTTTGCATCTAAAGATCGAACAGCTTTTGCCATTCGAAGCATCATGTTTTCTCTCGTAGTTGGGCGTTCACGATAAACTATATCTTTTAGTCTTCCCCACAAATAATAATCCAAAACAGTCAGATCGAACGTGGTGGATAATTAAAGGGACCGTATATGCCTATCCATTTATTTGGAAACATTCTATTTAGTTGCGCTCGAGCATTTCTCGATGTATAGGCCGGGTACCCATCTTGCTGGAAAAACATGTCTAAGCGCGACAGAGGGAGCTCTAGCAAAATAGGAAGATCTGTCCGCAGAAAAGCTAAATATGAAGCACTACTAAGATTTTCGTAAAAAAAAATAAGGTCCTACAATCTGATTATTTATTATACCGCACCAAACATTAACTTTCCAAATGTGTTGCATATCAACTTCTCTCAACCAGTAAGGATTATTATCAGACCTATAACGACAATTATATGTATTCACTTCTGCATTCCTTTAGCAAAATAAGAAAATTTGTCTGCAAAAAAGCTAAATATGAAGCATCACTGAGATTTTCGTCGAAATATAAACATCAAGAAAGCTGCCTGTGCTTACGCGTTTTACGTCTGTGTTTGGCCGCGACGTGTATGCGTGCTCATGTTTATATCTCGCACCTTTAATGTTCTTCAACAATCTAACAATAATCTCTAACGTAACAATATTCTTTAAATAGTGGATATCTAGCTAGAAGAATCTATCTAGCGACACATTGCCATTATTTTCTTTCGGTAATCTCGCTCAAATTTATAATATTGTTTGTATTGCAATAAATTTGCAATTTGTACAATAATGAGACGCTAGCTCTTCTCCGGAAGCGTTACAATAAATTTATTTTATTGATACATTAACATTAAAAATTCATAAGTACATATTCTATCAATAATTTTGTACAATTCTATTTTGACATTTTACTTACGAAAAGATAATAAATTCATTGTAAATTATTAAAATGTTAATTGAAGACTTAATATTCCAACTATGTTGTATTTAAATGAAGAAGCATATGATATGCTTTTAATTTTGGGGGAATGCCAAGATGTGTAATGTGAAGCAGCAAGATTATGGCAGAAACGTTATCCCGATCGAACTGCACACTCATTTAATATTTTTTCACGACTTGCCAAGCGAATTAGAAATAAAGGTATCATATAGCCAGATTATAATAAAGGAAGACAGATTCGCCGAAGAATTAGGGATATAAGTGTACCAGATATTTTAGCATCGGCGATTGTGAATTCGAATGACTCTTTACGTCGACGAGAAAAAGATTGTGGTATAAGTACAACAACGATTTCGCGCATTTATAAAGAAAATAAGTTTTATCTTTATAGAATGCATCTTCATCAAGTGTTAACCCAAAATGATTATAGACAGAGAGTTTTTTGTAATTGGATAAGGGAAAAACAGCGTAATTTTCACCAAAACATTTTATTTCCGATGAATGTACACTTAAAAGCAATGCAGAAGTGAATATGTATAAATGTCTTTATTGGTCTGATAATAATCCTTACTGATTGAGAGAAATTGATATGCAACACATTTGGAAAGTTAATGTTTGGTGCGGCATAATAAATAATCAGATTGTAAGGCCTTATTTTTTTTTACGAAAATCTCAGTGGTGCTTCATATTTAGTTTTTCTGCGGACAGATCTTCATATTTTGCTAGAGGATGTTCCTCTGCAGTCGCGCTTAGACATGTTTTTCCAGCAAGATGGGTGCTCGGCCCATACATCGAGAAATGCTCGAGCGCAACTAAATAGAATATTTCCAAATAAATGGATAGGCATATACGGTCCCTTTAATTATCCACCACGATCGCCCGATCTGACTTTTTTGGATTAGTATTTGTAGAGAAGACTAAAAGATATAGTTTATCGTGAGCGCCCAACTACGAGAGAAAACATGATGCTTCTAATGACAGAAGCTGTTCGATCTTTAGATGCAAACGAAATTCGTCCAGCTATCGAATCCTTCCAAAAAAGAATTGATATTTGCCTTTTACATAATGGAGCTTACATTGAACATTTAGCCTAGACAAGATTTACTAATTGAATAAAAATTATGTACATGTTAAGTTTGTTACTAAATAAATGTTAAGTTTGTTACTAAATTCCGACTATAACGAAAAGTTAAATAATAAAATTATGTTTGATTGAAAAGTTCATTTTATTGTCCCGATTCCAACCTTAGTCAGTCCACTTTTAAAAATTTTTGAGTGTGATTAGAGTACACGAAGAATTGAAAGTAAGATACTTAAGTAGAAATATTTATTTCAGTATTTGGAGTATGTTAAAAAGTCAAATCATACGAAAGCGACTATCGCACTGCGGCTAGGAAGTTCATTCCAGCGAGAACGTAGACGTCGATTCGACGTCGGAGAAGTCTAAGTTACGTCTAGTCTAAATGCACGTCTAAAAAAATGGCAATTTAGAGATCTTCTATTTTGAGTAAATTCTAATGTTTTAGAATCCATTCATAATATATTGACCATTAAAAGAGAATTTTCAATAAAATTTCGAAATTTTATTTTGTCGAATATTTACAATCTTTCTAGACGTCTATTCGATATTGAATCGACATTTAATATCTTAGTGAGAAATGACTTATCGATTGACGTCGAAAAGACGTCGAATCGACGTCTATTTGACGATTTCGACGTCGATTCGACGTCTTTTCGACGTCGATAAATAAGTCACTTCTCACTGAAATCGCGCGCGTTTTTCATAAAAAATTTATTCTGTGGAAACGTCAGTTTTTTTTTAGATTTCCGATTCAATTATAGTATTACAAAGATATCAATGTCAGATTATTCGAAAAACATTAAACTGGAAGGAATGATCAAAGTCATTTTGCAAATAACTATATAAACTTTAGAGATATTAAATAAAATAGACAGGCGAATCAACGTATGTATTTGCTAGGTACGTTATAATATACTGTGAACACTGTAAGTATACATTTTATAAGCATAAATTGTAAGAACATTATTGGTGTTATTGGAACACCGCGTGCCGCTCGATGGTCAGGTTAAGCAACGCAATCAGGATGGATGGATGACCACTTCGAATTCGAAATTATCGAGGCAAGATCCGCGAAAGTTTTAATGTGTGTTTGATAATCTTCGGTTTCTAGCAGTTTATAAGACATAAAGAAAATTAGGAATTAGTTATTTTTATGAAACAATCAGGTGAGAAATGACTTATTGATCGACGTCGAAAAGACGTCGAAATGACGGTCTATTAGACATCGATAAGACGTCGAAATGACAGTCTATTAGACATCTAAATGTGGACCGTTTTTAGGTCGATATAGATTAGACGTAGATGGTAGATAGACGTTTCATATAGATGTCTAGTAGACGTCGAATCGACGTAATCTTTCTCGCTGGGATAAGAGGTTTGGTAATTGATAAACTTTCAATGTGATTTCAAGATCGGTGACACATTTTCGGAAAAAATGTTTCGGACATAAGTTTCGTATTTTTCACCGTAGAATCTGAATCTACAAAAAAATAGGATATTCTATTTAAAAAACTAAACTTCCGGTCTAAACAACCCACTTCCGGTCGATACTGGAAGTTGAATATAGTATCATTTAGTAGAGCGTGTTCGACTTAGTGAAAAAGTGTTTTGAATTTTTAATAAAATGTTGATCCTTTTATTTTAAATGAGTGATACGGGTAGTCTGAAACACCCTGTATATATATACAGGGTGTAAAAAATTAAGACCGAAAACTTTGACGCGTCGTAGAGAAAAACATTATTAACAAAATATGTTTGTTTTTATGTCCTCTATTTCCCCTCAAAATTTGTCGGTCTAATTTTTACATATATATATATATACAGGGTGTCCCGAAGTCCCATGATAACCCTTAGTGAGAACGTAGAACGGATTGAAGTGAGCAAGAAAATCCTGTGCCATTTTGCGATATTCGCAATAGTTTTTGAGAAATCAATTATTTTGTCTCAACAAATTAGCGTACAGAAAGCG
>NW_022639675.1:312350-316774 GCF_010583005.1 Odontomachus brunneus
ACACACACACACACACACACACACACACACACACACACACACACTCATGATATACGTCTAAATTATTAGAAAAATGGATAAATTTTAATCACATATTTTAATTTCTATCGTTTTGCGTAGTATTGTAATAGAGATTGGTTCCTGGTTCCTAAGCCATTAAACAATAAAAACATTTCCGATGCAGAAGAAAATCAATATTGGCGATTAAGTTTTTATGAATTTGAAAAAGTTATTCTTTCTAAATACGGACGAGCTAAACCCATAATACGCCACTTAAAGGTATACCAATATATCACAAAATTATAAACATTGATTAATTTAAAGTTAATTTTACTAATAATAGTTGCATTCTTAGAAATTTAGAGATACCCAAAATTTGAAGTGTATTGCCAGCTATTACATTGAAACATTATGTTTTCACCATCTGCATATTTTTAAAGAGCAAAGAAAGTCATCAACTTCTTTATTTTTCACGGTATTGTTTTTAATGTTGAAAAATTGTCTTCTTTTTCTCTCTCTCTTTTATCAAATAATAAAGTAAAAATACTTGTAGATGTTAAAACAACTCTTTGAAGCTTTCCATGATCGCTGTATAAAATATTATTGGGACGAAAACGTGAATTTATTGGAAAAAATCGAATATAATGAAATGAAAAACATAGAAAAGAGATTATTCAATATTATAAAAAATATTGAGAAGCAGATAACAGAAAAACCGGACAACTCATTTGCTATAGCTACATATGTTTGTAAGTATTTACACAATATTTTGTATAGAAAAGGTAAAATATAATCTATTAGGATTTGAATTTTGTTATTCATTAACCCTTTAACGCCCAAATGTAAACGTTTTGTACATTATTTTCAGCGCTATTTCTGAGTAGGAAATAGCGGTTTTTTTTGTTTTTTATATGTATGTTTATTACAATCTTAAACAATAGTTTAAATAAGTAATACTTTTATCAAATGTTAGTCAGACGTGTATTGAGTTTTAGATCATTACCTAAACTTAAAATAAATAACAGTAACAGAACATGTACATTATAAGTAAATAAGCAAATAATTAACACAACAGATATATTAATCCAAATTCCAGTTCATTTTGTCTTGATTTTATTGCCGAGTATCCAGATCCTATGGTTTCCTACGTTTTAGTCGCCTGATGTCCCCATCAGTATTAAGAAGTTGTGCAGGTTCCATATTGGTATGATTGAGCAGTCCACTTTTATGTTTTATTGCATATTCCTTGATTGTTTCATTTACGGTCCTCAGATCCAGATTCCTGCGGATATCTTCGTTCCTTTGATACCATCTCGCATTAGTAATTACATATGATCATATTTTGTGTTCGTTGCATCATCATACGATTTGTATCCGATGTGCATTCCCAGAGTTGGATGCCGTATGTCCAAATTGGTCTTACGATCATTATGTATAATAACCTTTTGTGGTACATGTCCAGTTTAGACTTTCTTCCTATTAGCCATTGCATTTAACGGTATTTGAGTCGTATTTGCTTTACTTTTTTCTTTATGTGATGTTTCCACGCAAATCTAAACGTGTCCCTAAGTATTTGGCTGTTACGCTTTGCGGTATTTTTTCTTCTATGAATATTGAGTGTTCTACATCTATTCGTTGTAGGGTAAACGTGATATGCGGAGATTTTTGCTGATCGAGTTTGATTTTCCAATCTTGCATCCATCTTATGATTTTATGTATGACATTTTGAAGTTTTGCCGTTGCTTTCTTTTGCGAATTTTCTATAGCCATGATCACTGTATCTTCAGCATAAGTAGCAAGCATGGTATTGTTATCTGTTGGTATATCAGCAGTGTAAAACAGATATAGGGTAGGCCCCAATACGCTTCTTTGCGGCACACCTGCCATTATTTGATGAAATTTTGATTTAGAGTCACCTTGCTCCACTCGAAACTGGCGTCCAGATAAATATGATTTAAGCAATCTGCAATAATTGCCTGGTAGCGTTCTATTTAGTTTACACACCAGTCCTTCATGCCATATTCTATCAAACGTTTGCGCAACATCCAAGAATATCGAGGAGCAATATTTCTTTTCTTCAAGCGTTTTTTCTATGACTGAAGTTACTCTATGCACTTGGTCTAGTTGAGTGCAGTTAAGTGCTTATTGCGAAAGCCAAATTGATGGTTTGGTATATTCAACAATGGTTTTATACGCTTATGAAGAAGTTTTTCAAACAATTTGAACATCACGGATAATAATGATATTGGTCTGTATGATGCAGTTTCTTCTTCCGGTTTGTCTGGTTTTTTTAACATGATAATTTTGGCTGTTTTAAAGCAGTCCGGAACATGTTCGAATTGTATGCAAGCATTGAACAAGTATGTTAACATTATAATTCCCTTTCGCGATAATTCTTTGAGTACTTCAGGTGATATTTCGTCAATGCCAGATGCTTTTTTAGGGTTAATGTTTTCATCTATTTCCCGTGCAATCTCAATAGGCGTAACATATTTCAACTGTTTGTTATTATTATATGTTTTGATGAGTGTTATTTTAGATTGTACATTATGTGTTTGAAACACTCCGGCCGAGCAAAAAGTTCCGTCTTTTCTTCGTCTCGATACACCCATTTGACTTTGTTCATCTTTGAGTGGGGGAATTATTACAAGAGGTCTTTTGAACCTTTTTGTCACCCTCCACAACGTATAATCTGTATCCTTCTCAGTGGAGAGATTCTTCAAGTAATTTTCAAAATTCTTGTTATTTATATCTTTTATTAGACGGTTCAATTGATTACTGATACGGTTGAACATATTATTGTCCTCCGAATTTCTCGAATAGTGCCAAACTTTTCGCGCTCTTCTTCTTCTTTTGACTATCTCTCTGATTTCTATTGGGTAACATATTTCTTGAATTAAAGTGCCCTCAGAGTTCTTTGTTGAACTGAAAGCCGCTTTTTATATTGCTTCAATAAAGTTGCGTCTGTGTATTTAGTTCCACAGTATTTTTAAGTCTCATTTTAAGCTGAATTGTCTTATCCAGTTCTACTCTGAATTTATTCCAATCAGTAGACTTATTAGTAAGCATATATTTCTTTTTCCTACGTATTACCGTGCTGCTTATTGTCATTAGGACTGGTACATGATCCGATGAAAAATCCTCTATATTATCCACTTCTAGGTAGTTGTTCGACATGTCTTTGGTAATATAAAAGTCTATAAGATCAGGTGACTTTTCTTTATCTGTTGGCCAGTACGTTGGTTTACGTGATGAAATAAAATTGCATTTACAGATGTTAATTGCTTTGCATAACTCTCTGCCTTTGGGTGTGATCAATCGCGATTCCCATTTTGTGTTTTTTGCGTTGAAGTCACCTCCAGCTATAAAGCGCGATCTTAGTTTAACAAGGATTTCCTTGAATTGGTCATTTTTAATGCTATGGCGTGGTGGGCAATATACAGCTGTTATATTAAATTCATTAAGTGTTGTTATACTTTACCGTAATTATTGTAACCTGTAAGTAGTCTCTTTTAATTTCCTCTTGTGGGAAACGTTTTATATTATTTTTAACGATGATTGCTGTTTCTGCATGCGCTCTTCCACTGGGATGTGTAGTTTGGTATACCACGAAATCATAGATTTTTAAGTAATTTTTGTTCGTAAAATGTGTTTCTGAGATCAATGCTATATCTATATTATTAAGTCTAAGAAACATTTCGAGTTCTTTACTACGCTGCGCTAATCCGTTAGCGTTCCGTATAAAGTGATTATACGAAGTGATGAATCTGTCATTTTTTACCAGTATTTTGAGGCTTGTGCACTATCCCTTTTTCCAGTTCATCAATCTTATGTCTAGTATTTATGAGCATTTGCTGTACGTTGTTAAACATGTTCAAAATGTTTTCTATTATATTGTGTAACGCTACACCCGCGGCTTGTGCAGCCGGTTTCACTAATCGAGTGCAGCGACACAAAATGATGTTTTCTTCGCGCCTCGGCGACCGTTCGGCAGATCCGGCGAGACCCGACAGCTCACACGAACAACACAAAGCTCTAGTTGGGCGCCAGGTACGGCGGTCCGTACCCACTAAAAAAGTATCGACACTAATTATTACTTTAAGCGGTGGTCTCGCCGACGAGGACAACCGGCCCTCCGCCCGAACGGCTCGCTCGCACGTCCGGCAGCTCAGCCCTGCTCTCGGTAGAGGGGCTGGTTCGCGCGATGTCGGAAGGATTAATAGTTGGCGGGTGCTGAAATAATAAAGGCGGATGTTCTCTCTTCGAATTTTATTCGACGGTAGCTAAGTACAATGACGGGATGTTTGCCCGCGTTCACACGACAACAACTCACGTAATTTTATAATTCGGCAGCGATTCTAACTAACACAATATAAATATCCTTGCTCGCGGTCGCGATGCTGGTTCTCGGCAGCTTCGATTTT
>NW_022639675.1:317375-323110 GCF_010583005.1 Odontomachus brunneus
TATCGGCAACCGTTGTTTCTTCAGTCCTCGAGCCTCGCGGCGTCTTCGCCTGGCTCGGAGGACGCTTCGGGTCGCGGAAGACGTGCTTGTCGGACTCGCCCTGGCAGCAGCTGTCCTCCGCTCGTCCGCGGTGTCCGTCGACTCCGTCCCGGCGGCTCCTTTGCGGCAGCTCAGGACTGATCCACCTCGGCAGCTCTCTCTCTCTCTCTCTCCCCGTTCTCCTCGTTAGCAGGGGTATTCGGCTAAAACATGCCTCCTTAAAACGGATTCAACTGTCGGTCCTTACTTGCTAATAATAATAAGGAAGCGATTCACCTGAGATTTTTGGTCCGTCCGATGCTCCTGAGCCTGACTGCTCTCTCCCTCGGCGGCAGCAGATCCTCCCTGAAGTCCTCTTCTTCCTGACCCGACCTCTCGTCACCCGCACTCTTATTTTATACACAAAATTCGGGCCACGCAGGCTCGCGTCCTATTCGCCTTACCGTTAGGACGCGACATCCACCTGCAGCCGGGAAGCCCGCTTTCGGCTTCCTCACGACTTTCCGAGTGACGGACGATAACAAAAAATCGTCACGTCACAATTCGTAGGTTCCTTATAATCGCCTGATAGCTTATTCTGATTAACTGGTGATTTTTTTAAGTTCCTCTTAGTAACTTCAACATATGTTTTAAATGGCGTAACATCTTCTGCTTCAGCGAATGTTTTAGTTTTTTGTTAGACTCTTTGTACTACCGTTGCTCTTGTCATTTGCAGTGATGCCATTTTACTCTTATAGACAGCACAATCTCTCCAATTTGCCGTATGGGCTTCCCCGCAGTTGGCACACCTGCATGCTTCTTCTTTTGGCTTTTTACTTTTCACTCCATAGAATGATGATTTCCACCACATTTAACACACCTTGCCTGTCTTTGGCAATAGTTTTGTGTGTGTCCAAAACTTTGATATCTTTTACATTGTGGTATGTCTTGTGACCGCGATTCGTTAGCTATACGCGAGAATACGGACAAACTTCGTCTCCGCCGTTGCGGCGACGGCCGAGCTTGCCGGCAGCTCTCACAAAAAAAGATATCTGACTCGGTAGAGCGGCGGGGTTCGGGTGTCGACACGCGACCTTCCTTCGTGCGACATGGGAGGAACAAGCGCCAGAATCGGAGGAATCATCAATAACCACACATGCCGTTTAACAGTAACGCTGTATTTAACAACAAAAAAAAGAAACAACGAAAGAATAAGGCGGGTCTCCGAGTCGCGTAGCAGCGAGGCGGTGCGGCAGCCGGATCCGTGGTCGAGGATCCGTCTACCTCGCGGAGTTCGGGCGGCGTGAGGTTCGCGAAATTCGGTCGTCGTATCTTAATTACGGAGTTGGGCGCCAGCCGGGTATATCCCGGCCCTAGTCATCGTGTCGCGAACCGCGTATCTTCCGTCGCTCTCGGAGACCCGCACTCCCAAATAATGATCGCGAGTAATTACAATAATCGCGCAGTCGCTCGCCGTCCTGTGCGGTGGCGAACGCGGTGAAATGGCAGCAGGCAACGCGGGAAGGACGGCTACTCTCTCGTGGGCCCTCGAGTCTTAGCCCGCAGTCGCGGGCGCGTACGGTTCGTCAAGGGCGGCGAAGAATCCTTCCGATTGTCGTCGGGGAGTGACAGCAACCATCCCGGTCTTTAGGTACCCGGGTGCTGAACGACAGGGGGAGGACGGTTCACCAAATTTTCCCCTCACTGAGCTTGCTCCCGTTCTCGTCCTCGCTCTCGGTCGCCTCCTCGCCGAGCTGGGTCGCCGCTTGGTCGCTCGCTCGTTCGTTCGCTCGCTCGTTCTCTCGTTCGTTCGTTCGCACAGGAATCGCGGGGTTCGCCGAAGAGCTCGCGTCGCTCGCTATCCGCACAGTGACGAATTTTCCGCGATCGCGAGACTCCTTCGGCTCGCGGTCTTAGCCGCCGATCGCCGCTAGGTCCTATTGGTCCTGCGGAAGTGTACGGCTCTAGCGCGGGCGCCTTACAGAGCCCGCGCGACACCGCCGAATTCTCTATTTCTTGACGACGGGATCCTGTGCCCGACGGCATCCTTGACTTGCGTGGTCGCACAGGTAGCTGCCGGAAGTCCTTGGTGCCCCAGGGCATCCCCCGGGATCTGGTCCTTAATGTCCAGCCCTTCCTTGCGACCCGCAGCAAGTTAGTCGGGGCCCCCTTCGCTTATGTTAGCGAGAGGAGGATCCTGCCTCGTTTGGCTCGTCGCTCACTCCAGGCCCGCCATCGCTCCATGTCGATAGCGATACCCTGTCGCACTCGTCGTACGCCGAACCCACAAATAGAACAAAAATTATAAAACGCGCCATCTCGCATGCAAAGGCGTGCGAGACCAAAGTCTTCGCCACCGCCTTTCCCGCGGGAGAAGGGGGCGCGAGCACAGCTCTCCTCGTCTCCCAATTTCCCAGGTACTAATTTGGTGACGGCGAAACCACCACGTCACAGTCTTTTTTATTCTAGGCGGTTTGATTTTTATCTTGCAATGAAATATATTTTTGTCATATACTTCTTTATTGGTTGTATTTGTAATTAAATCATCTAAAACAACGGGAACCCTTGTTAGCTTTCTTTTGTTTTTCTTTTTGATGACATTTGTTATTCTAATGACTTCATGTCCTAATCTTGTTAGTTCTTTTTCGATATTCGATGTATTCGTTGTTGGATGTACTCCTTTTATTACTATTTTATATAGTTTTGATTGCTCACACTGGTATGTGTGATAATCCATGCCGTTTAAATCGTGTTTCTTTTGTGTCTTTATTGTTTTTAATAAATTCATTATAGTTCAGTAATTGTCGCTTTTATCTGTGTTGATTTTAACTTCACCATTTGCAAGCATTTTGAAGCTAGTACCATCTTTAGTTTTTTGCAGTATCGCTTCTTTAAGTATGTTAAAATATTTGACTTCACTAATAAATATTGGCGGAGGCATATTTGCTTTCATTATAGCTACTCTTGTCCTTCACTTGTGTTATTTGTGCTTGTTGTTTTTGTTGTTCCAATTGTTCAGGAGATACCTCCGGTGACATGTTAGCTTTTCGTTTTTTTCTTCTTCTCACTACACTCCATTCCCTTCCTTCCGTTTCTCTCTCCAACTCTTTCTCATCTGTTTCGTATTCTATTTGTTTAACTTGTTTGTCTCGTGGCAATGATTCAATTATTGCTTCCAACTGTTTGATTTTGTCTTCTGCTTGTTTCTATGCGTTCCACAAAATCGCTTCATTTTGCGTTTGAGATTTATATTCATACGCCGATGTGATTAGCTCCTGCAATAAATGGTCCTTCCCAGAATCCGTAGGACCAGCTTTATTTGAGGGTGGATTGCCCAGCATGTTGTCTGGAATACTACCTGAGATAATAAATCCTTTTGTTTTGTTCATTGATTACACCCACATTTCATCAGCTATTCTGGTGGACCGATGTTTTCTGTTAGGGTTGACTCCCTTAGCTGGATTGCTTTCGCTTTTAGGCGCCAGAGTTTCGCCTTTCGCCTTACATCTGTCTGCTATGACCAAAGGTAACATTGCTCAGGGTTCGCGACAACGGACGCTAGATGTTTGGACTGCTGATTTACTTGATGTTTTGCAGCGTGGCATTTCACCGCTCTTTATAAATACGTATCTTCCAGCAAGACACGCACCACCGCAACCTTACCAGCCTTTTGAACCCCGGAAATAGCGGTTGAAAAAATTCCCATACCAATATGATATAGTGTATGAGTGTGTGAGTGTATGAGTGTGTGTGCGTTTGTGTGTGTGTGCTAAAATGGCATGCGCATGTGACAGTAACATGTTTTGAACGAAAAACAAGGAAAAAATCTCAGATTTGAATCAAGAGCGACATAGCGGGTCTGAGCAAGTCGCCATTTTTAATTTATACAATTTTATGAATCGCATATGGTTCATCAATATATCATTTAATACTTATGTGCATTTGTGTCAATATAAATATTCCTTTGAATAAATTTAATGACGTAATTATGATGCGGAAAAAATTTTCACGTTTTGGCCGCCATTTTTGGCCCACCATCTTGAATTAAAAAAAAATATATTTCTTCTAAAGGCTTATATATCCTTGCCGTGATATTTTCACTTTCCAGAGCCTGTCTTGAGAAGTTTCAATCGAAATTAATTCAATGAAAGAAAAATGAAAAATTTTCAAATTTTTCGAAAAAAAGTATGTAAAAAAGTTGTATTTTTTGTATTGCATTTTTGAATGATTTGCTTTGCGGCATCTGAAAAAAACGACCCAAAAAGCATTAGAGATGACATTTGCGTAATTTTTTCGACCCCTATTTCTTATTCAGAAAATAATGTATAGAGCGTGTACATTTTGGCGTTAAAAGATTAAAAAGCAAAGATTATTTTTTATTAATCTGTATGTTAACATTTTAAAATTTACCTGAATTTTTGTTGCAGTGAATTCAGAAGAAAACGCACATTTGAAGGGTAATAAACTAAAATCAGAATCTGTATGTTAACATTTTAAATTTTACCTGGATTTTTGTTGCAGTGAATTTAGAAGAAAACGAACGCTTGAAGAATAATAAAATAAAATCTAAATCTATGAAACTAAATCTAGAATCTGAAACGCAGTTAGAACCAAAAGCTGGTAAGTGAAATACCTTTACGAAAAAGATACGAAAAAACCTTCAATTTTGGGTATTAACACTCAAATTTAGGTGTTTATCTCCAGTTTTTGGGTGTTTACACTCAAAATTGAGGGTTTTTTTGTATAGGTATATATGTACCTATATCCAGATAGCACGATGAATTCTTTAAGTGTTTCTAAATTTTTCTTCTTTCCTGAATTGTACTTTTTTAGGAATTCATGGAAGAATACTATAAGAATGATTTAGGAAATTACATGCACCATGATTGGAGTTCCTCAGAACTTCTTAGAGTATTCATATAGAATTACTTCAACTCAAAAAGATTTCTTCGGATTTAATTTTATTGCATCCATACGAAAGAAAGATGAGAAACTTTGGTCGGGTGTGCTTGTATCTGTAGATGTCCACTTTTAATGCCGTATGAGATGAAAAACATTAGACTCAGTTGACAAGTAACACTACCCAAATGTAAATCACCGATTTTGATAATTTTTGAATATGTTGTAGTAGACGTAAAAATAAGACATACGTATTTTTTTTTATCGGCGGAAAACCATATTTACACCCCTTTGGATTTATGGGTATCGATTTAATTGTTTTGTATGTATGGATTTAGTATTTTCGGAACCAAATAAAATAGTTGCATCATCAAGAGATATGAAAAATGAAAAATTTTCGACTCGGTTCGATCATTTTTAAGGGGTAAACCACCCCCTGTATTTGAAACAAAAATTAAAAAAAATGCCCAGATAATTGCAAATTTTATTCAAAAATTTTGAAAAAAATATATGTTACACTCGCATCCAAAACAAAAGTGAGACTGTTTGAGGATTTAAGGGTGACCACCCTTTTATCGAATTTCTTACGTAACATTTAAATTTATCCCGAAATAATGGTAAACAGTTTCATTTATCGTCAAATTAATTAATATTAACAAATTAGACTGATCAACCCTTCAATTCTATAAGGGGGTGAGGGAAAACCTACCCTTAATAAGAGTAAGAAACCAGGATCGTGGCCCTTAGCATTACCCAGGATCACGACGGGGACGTGGCCGCGTGGATCCCATTTTATTTTATTTTTTTTGGTTTTTTGG
>NW_022639675.1:325617-327294 GCF_010583005.1 Odontomachus brunneus
CCAAAAAAAATAAAATAAAATGGGATCCACGCGGCCACGTCCCCGTCGTGATCCTGGGTAATGCTAAGGGCCACGATCCTGGTTTCTTACTCTTATTAAGGGTAGGTTTTCCCTCACCCCCTTATAGAATTGAAGGGTTGATCAGTCTAATTTGTTAATATTAATTAATTTGACGATAAATGAAACTGTTTACCATTATTTCGGGATAAATTTAAATGTTACGTAAGAAATTCGATAAAAGGGTGGTCACCCTTAAATCCTCAAACAGTCTCACTTTTGTTTTGGATGCGAGTGTAACATATATTTTTTTCAAAATTTTTGAATAAAATTTGCAATTATCTGGGCATTTTTTTTAATTTTTGTTTCAAATACAGGGGGTGGTTTACCCCTTAAAAATGATCGAACCGAGTCGAAAATTTTTCATTTTTCATATCTCTTGATGATGCAACTATTTTATTTGGTTCGGGCCGAAAATACTAAATCCATACATACAAAACAATTAAATCGATACCCATAAATCCAAAGGGGTGTAAATATGGTTTTCCGCCGATAAAAAAAAAATACGTATGTCTTATTTTTACGTCTACTATAACATATTCAAAAATTATCAAAATCGGTGATTTACATTTGGGTAGTGTTACTTGTGAGATCGAACTCGAGTCTTCCGCTTACCAGACAACCGCTCTTTCCACTGAGCTATTTAAGACTTCATGTTTGTAATATCTATATACCTAGTGAAAAATGATTCGTTGATTGACATCAAAATTATATCAAATTGACGTCAATTTGACGATTAACATCTATTTTATGTCATTTTGACATCAATCAACGAATCATTTTTCGCTGGGTATATACTGTTCTAACTGAACTTCAAATGTAAGTAAAACGCACTTTCAAATATATAAATCAAAATCCAAGAATAAGTGGCTTTCAAATAATGCGATTGAGTTTGTTAGAACTGTATATGGATTTTAGAAACATGAATACAAACTTAAGGATAAAATATACTTCGCATAAATATATTTATTATTGATACAAGTGAACATTTTATATATGAAAAGTTATTTTAATACTAATTCCATTTCTTTGCCCTATTATATAAAACTATATAATTAATTCCACAAAATATAAATAACTGTGAATAACAATAAATTAAACAATTTATATGTAAATATGTAAATCAATTATTATACACTCACTGGCATGTACTGAATATAGGCGCAAAAAATAGTTGCTATAAACAAAACATTTATAAAGACTAAGATAAAGAATGAGACGTGAGCGTCGTAGTCGTAGACGTAAAATAAGGTAGAGAAACGCATCACTCATGCACTGCTGCGTGTAGGTGAGCCAGGAGCAGCACGGAGTGGCGGAGGGAGCTAGCGGTATACGATCGTCGGACGCTTGGAGAGGGAATAGTGGTGGGAGTCGCGGCGATCTTCCATCCTCTATTGCAAACGTAAGAACGAGAGAAATAGCATTATAAGACGTCTGGACAGAAATGCCGTCCTAAAATACGTGTGACACACACTAAGAAAACGCTTGACTCACACTGTCTCGTCTATACGTGAGCAATACGCGGTGTCCCGACGACTGTTTCGCTCGCTCGAACGTTCATGCATTTTTCATTGTTAGCAAGGAAATTACTGTAATGTAAAAATCTTGGGGAAAGGTTTT
>NW_022639675.1:327322-330068 GCF_010583005.1 Odontomachus brunneus
ACGTATTTTAGGACGGCATTTCTGTCCAGACGTCTTATAATGCTATTTCTCTCGTTCTTACGTTTGCGATAGAGGATGGAAGATCGCCGCGACTCCCACCACTATTCCCTCTCCAAGCGTCCGACGATCGTATACCGCTAGCTCCCTCCGCCACTCCGTGCTGCTCCTGGCTCACCTACACGCAGCAGTGCATGAGTGATGCGTTATCGTGTGCGAGTCACACGGATATTCGGACGGCATTAACGCCGGTGCGTGTACATACTGGAATATATATATATGTATTTTGAAAAATATATGATCAATACCTATTTTTTCAATATTTAGTTATATAAATTCTGGATTTATGTACATTAAAAAATATTGTTATAATGAATATTCAAATATTGTTTATAATAGACTGTGAATTTTTTTCTTTAGACACTAAAACATTGGTCAAGTATTTATCTTAAAATTATATGTACTTAATTTATTATACATGTTATTTAAAATGTTTATAAAGAGAGCAGCCAAACTCTCATAAATTTAGCTCCATATTTTACAGCATTTGAAATCTTAAATAATTTTTTATAAGATTGTAGCTAATGATGGGTAGACTAAAGATATATAAATACCAAAGCGATGCGTTTATCCATTTGGGAGAAAATGATCCAAAAAAATTGCAAAACCAACAGATGACGCTACCAAAAAAAATATATAACAAATAAATTTTTAAGTAACTTATTTTATTATTAATTATTATTATTGATACAAATAGTAATATTATTTAAATTCTCATTCGGAATAACAAAATTGTGATTATAAACATAGCTTAGGTATCAAACTACTACGCATATAATCTATAAACAGCATCCTGCTTCGCATATGAAATAATATCACACTAGCTTCACTTCCCGTTTTGTTAGAATCAGTCAAAACTGATAATGTGATGCGTGTCGCTTTTATAGAAAGAACTGCTTAAGAACTTTGAACCCATATTTATTACAATGGAATTAATCGACAATTACGTTAATTGGAGCTTGATGAAAACCACTCTAAATTAATAAATATTATTAGCATTTATAATCTGGATTATTTTATTGATAGAAACTTTCATGCTATTTCTTGCAACATTTTATATAAGTTTTTTTTATAAAGGGCTTAACCATTTATTCCGATAGGATACGTATCTTTCATTTTCTTCCAAATAATCGCATCACACACCTTGATACTTATTTATCTTTAATATACTCATAAGCTATAATTTTATTAATAAATAATTAAAGATTTCGAATACCGCAAAATGAGACTAAAGGATAAATGTCAATAAGGCCGTTTTTTAGCCCACGTCAGAATTATTTCGAACTGTGCTATTTTATAGCCTCTCGATAGAGCTCACAACCCACTAGACCGTTTGCTGTTCATGTAATTAGGTGCTGAGAATGAGCACTAGGGTGGTCCTTATTTACTCTTGGTCAAAATTTTTTTTCGAATTTTTCCCGCATCCTCCAAAAAGTTTCAGTTTGACAGAAATCCCTGCCAAACTTTTGCTCGATCGGATAACGAGAACCCCGGATCGTTAAACATTGGAGTACCTTTGTATTAAGCTGTTTGCATTATCAATATGGTTTTTAAGGGGGGTTTCTGCTTTGTTGGCTAGGAAAAATAGGTAATTTTTTGGAATTTATAGAAAAGGAACTATTAAAGATAAAATTCTAAAATTTTGAATACATTTAAATTTATCTTAAACATAAAAAAAATCGCTACGACAATTTAAGTAATAGACAAGCTGGGCGGGCCGGGTGGGCGGAGTGTGCGGTGGAACGAGATGGCCAGCTGGTAGAAGTTCTTAGAGACTGAAAAATGACCTAAAAAAAAACAAAATTTTTTTTTATAATCTATAGAGGTTTGTGCTTCATGTAGACTAAAATAAAAAATTACAAAAATTTTTGAGTGAGTTGTAGTCATTCAAACAAAAAATGTGTTATTTTTACGACAAATTGTTGTACTTATTTATTCATAAACAAAAAATTTTCAATATTTTCTCTTTATTCTAATCTACTTTAGAAAGGCGGTATTTCCGAACATTTTAAGACCAAAATCATATCGATTGCATGATTTGGGACTTGTACAGAACTTCCACCAACTTCAAAAACGTCGTTTCGAGAAAAACGCGTTTATGGGGGGAAATCCAATTAGAACGAGGAAAAATAAGCTATTTTCAAGAATTTTTTTGTAGGAGAAAGAATTTTTCTATATTTTTCAAACTTAAACATTTATTTATATATGTTTTGGACTGTCCATACGTATTTTTTTTTCCAAAAAATATTTAAAAATGGCGGACATATGAAGCATCCCATTTGGCAGGTACGCGTGCGAGTTGCTCAGCTGCTGGACAAATGGCGTCCGTGATATTGATCCTATAACAGGCAGCGAAAAAATTCTTATTATTTATACCCATAATTCGTAATTGAACCTAAAAAAATTGAAAAAAGTCAAAAATTTTGAATATGAAACGCTTATGAAAATAAATTTCCATTTTTTGACGTTTTCTCTGCACAATTTTTGCAATAAATAAGTGATTTTTTATTATAATTTTCACAAACATTTAGGTTCACCGACATTGTACTGATGTCATGAAGTTGTGTGCGAAAGTTCAGCGCGATCGGTTGAATAGTTTTTAAATGAGAGTTCCAGCAGTGCAAAAAAGTACAGTTTTGAGAAAAACGTGTTTAAAGTTTTGACAAGTAAAAGATACAAGATATCTATA
>NW_022639675.1:330078-337220 GCF_010583005.1 Odontomachus brunneus
GTGCTATTAGAGCCTCGACGCTGCTCAAGAGATTTGTTGCGCTCGGAGGCCATAACTTCCGAACGGCTGCGAATTTCGATTTAAAACGTTGGGAACATATTCTTACAATGTTAAATAAACATTTTATGCAAAAAAAAAAAATTCAATTTTTTGAAAGTTCTAATTGGATTTCCCCCCTTAAGGGATAACGCCACTCTAGAACTCGAAAAAAAGACGTTTCTTTGATCATTTTTAACGGAAATACAATAAAGAAAATGAGAAATCTATTTATAGGAGTTTATTATACATGTTTCAAAATATATAAAAAAATTCTTTATTAATATTTATACACAAAATGGCGGCTATATTATAAAAGACTCGAGCCCTCCTCTCGCCAAAGGGGTTTCACGGCCGGAAAGGTTACTCCTACAATTTTTAATCTAGAACAAAAAACAAAAATTTTTTTAAAACTATATATAATTGACTAGAGACTGACGTAGGGGATTTTGAAAATATTGAATTTTGAATAAGTAGTGCTTATTTGAAAAAAAGATCCATTTTTCGGTAAAAAATTTCAATGTAAATTGTTTATAACAAAAGAAGTTAACAAAATATCAAAAAAACGCTACGTCAGTCTCTGCAGAATCTAATTACGATGCTACTGTGCAAATTTGAAATAAATCGGTCAAAAACTTTTCGAGTTTTGTTTCCGGCCAATTTAAAAAACATTGTTTCGAGAAAAACGCGTTTAAGTACTAAAAACGTAATAAATTTTTTTATATACCTCTAGTCGGCAATGCCTGCACCGTAGATTTCATCTTCCATATCAAAATCCTCGTGCTCTGCATCTTTCTTGGCTGATTTTAATGACGTCCTGGCCTCTTTCGCAGCATCAGATAATGAAAGCTCCGAAAACTTAATACGGCGAGCATCGGTCTTCAAGCAGTAATTATAACAGTTATGTCCAATAGTCAAGCCTAGGAATTTCATAACTTGCATTATACTCGATATTCCGTCATTGTATATGCACACAGCTAAATTTGCAACTGTGTCAAGCACAATTTTGCCGCTGGAAACAGATTTTGGAGCCATCGACCATACGAGAGCATTGAAACTTTCGTTGCTATTTTGTGTAAAACCGCCGATGCATCGCTCAAGCAGATCATCACTGCTCAGTTTTTCATAAATAGGCTTAATGGCTTGAAAAACTTCGTCACGAAGGGCTGGCTTATGTTTGTATTCATGCAACTTATTTTCAGCCTTAGCCTTTTGCTACGAGCACCACGAATCTTCTCCGGACGGGCATTTGTCGTGCTGCGGTTTTTCGTCTGTCGATAGCTTGTGATACAGTGTTCCCCAGATTGCATCTCTCATTTTCTGCACTGAATCATGATTCCGGCGTATTGCTAATCCATAAATGGATAGTTCATCCATAAGTTTGCCAGTTAATTTTCCCTTTCCGCCAAGACCTTTTGTATTTTTTTTACATTTCAAAGATGTATACCCATTCGCTTTTGGACGTGATCGATACATCCTTTTTTAAAAACTTCCTTATTTTCAGCAGTCTGTGTTTCGAAAAGAGCTTTAAAAGTCTTTGAATCCCCATCTCCTACATAGTTAATATATTTAATATTATTTACAATTTCCGATTGTTGAAACATTTCTATAACAGCATCGACTTCCATTTTCCCCGCCGAGTCTTGGTGATTCGATTGACATTGGGTTCTATGTGTTTCCAACCACTCTACATATTCTTCAGTGTCACTCTTTTTTTCCCAAAATTCACAAGATTTACAGTATTTTGATTTCACAACAATATCAAGCACTTTGCTGGTAAACAAACCAATAAGTGTCACCAATCCGAACAGAGACAAAAAACCGCCCTTTCTCCACGATCCATGGCCTGAAACCGAAATACCATTCGTTTGTCCGCTTTCAATATATTTTTCATTCTCTTCTTGTGCAGCTTTACGCATGCTATTTTTGCAAACAGCTTCCGTTGCATTACAAATTGTATGAATAAGTCTATCATAAAAAGAATGAAAAATCAGCCGAGGGAGATCCATAAATGCGCAAAACTTTTTTATTCCATTTAGTCCGATTCCTAATAATCGCATTGCTAAAATCATTCTACGATTTAGTTCATATGATTTGTCTACGAATGGACAATTAGGAATAATAATTTGTTCACAATTATCACAAGAAAGTACAATTTTAAAACCTAAACCACGTCTCTCACTTTCGGTAAATTTTATGTTTAATTTACATTGTGTTTTGCACACTAAAACATTAGAAAGAATATTAAAAACTGCTACAAAATTTATCAGTCGATAGCCAAATGCCTCATCTACTTCAACTTCCTTATTTGATTCTTCTGCCTGCTTTAATTTTTTCGCAGATGTACTGTCGCTCTCCGGCTCCGGCGTCTCCAATTCATAGCGGTTCAACGGTCGTTTGTTGGAAATCTTTCGCCTTTTCATATATCCGCTACTTTGTTTTGTTCCTTTTTTTCCAGGATGCACAGGAGTACTCATTATTATTAAATATTACTAAACTTTTGAATATAAGTTATGAAAAAACTACAAATCAATAAAATTTACAAGCGTTCACTGTCGAGCACTGTTTTCTCAACGGTTTTCTAACCTTCACTAATATCAGAAAGAAATCTGAGAGCGGCAGGCACTCTACAGGCATTCTGTAGGTACCCTGAAAACTTTTCTTTTCATTATCCCGTTTGGTAAGACTATTAAATAGGTAGAAACTCGGAACGCTCCACACATCGGGTTATCGATCGAGCAGTGACGCGCCATAGAGCGGCAGTTTCGGTTTGAAAACAGGTACTTAAAATTCCTTTCGCCCTACGGGACTAAGTGTACATCATTTTTAAGACTCTAACGCATCATTTAAACGCAAAAAAAATCGATTTTTTGAAAATTCTAGAGTGGCGTTACCCCTTAAAGTTTAAGTAATACTTACAGCTAGTCGGCGATCCCAGGACTGTATAGTATCCCTCTTCCTCTTCATATAGCTTGTTTTTTGTTGCAATCTCCAATCGACTGACAGATCGGGCTTCTTTTGAAGCTTGTAGAGCACGTTTGTCATCGTTTATTATCCGTTTATTGTCTCATCTGGTAGCCATTATTGACGCGTTCATCCCAAACTTAATTTCCATGGCTTCCATTATTCGAAGCACAGAATTAAAACCTTCATTGAAAATGCATGCTGCCAAAAGTGATGCAATTTCAATAGTTTTTCTTGTGCACAATATGTGTTTCGGTGCAAAACTCCAAATCAAAGAGTTGAGACACTCGTTGTTGTTTTGAGTGTGGCCATCTAAACATCGTTTCAATAAATCATCCGACGATAAGTCCTCATAAATAGATCGAATGATTTCTTGAATTTGTGACGTAGGTGGGGCTGGATGTTTAAATTCTGACAAAACGTTATTAGCTACGGCTTGTTTCCATTTACACCATGATGATTCCGATGACCATGATGACCGGGCGGACACTTATCGTATTGTGGATTCTCATCCGTCGTGCACTTGTGATAAAAAGTAGCCCATATTGCATCTTTCATCTTTTTAAGCTAACGTCCTAACGGTAGCTACGTAGAAATATAACAAAAGAATAATAGAGTAGCTGCAAAGACCCAAAAGAGGGCGACACACACATATAAGCCGCAGCGCTACGCCCTAGCGCTCCGCAAGGCTATCTGACATTTCAACAGGCTGTAACTCAATCAATTTTTCGAATTTTGACTTGAAATTTTTACCACATATTTTTGAAAGTACAATCTTTAAGTATATGCAAAAAAAAATCGATTTTTTTGACCCAACAAGGTAGAAACCCCCTTTAAAGCGTGTTTTCCATAAAAATCGCCCTAGAGGACTTTTCTTTTTTCTTTCTACATCGTTTGAGATCTTATAGTCTCATTTCAATAATTAGATAAATTGTTGATGACTAAAAAATAAAAAAAAAATAGTTATTGTATTTATTATTTAAGCTACAAAAAATCATGTATGAACTACAAAAGTTGCAATATTATGTTTGGAGGACAATATAAATGTAAAACATGATACCCTTCATGTTTTTATTAATAAACTCTTTAAATTAAATATTACATAATAACTAATAATTTTGTGGCTCCTAATCTTATGCTAGGAGGGGACTATAGATGTATAGGCTGTTTGATGAGAGCGTGTACGGCAAAACTTGATAAATAATTTATTGAAATGATTTGGAATAAAATACACACATACTACTTGATTAGAACTGTGATGTTTTATTATTAATAACTTGTTTAGTCGCCTTAATAATTATCTGGCATCTCTGAGACATATTTTCAATTAATTTTATAGCATATTCTTGAAGTAAAGATCTTTATATCAATCAAATTTGTTGTATTAATTCCTTGACTGATCAAATTTTCTTTCCACGAAGTTTAAACTTCATCAAGGATCAAACATTTTCAATAAGATTTGCATCCGGTGACTGTGACGGCCAATCCAATTGATAACAGCATGTCCGGCAAAACTTTTACGGGTAAATGGAAAATTCAAACAGGAGCCGGTAGAGGCACCTTTCGCCTAAGATGCTTCATTGATAAAGCTCTAGTTGTTATTCGATCTTCGCGATAAAAATATATATTTCATCATGAGTGCCAAATATACATCGCATTTCGAAGCCGTATTTCTTTGTACACATCCGAAAGGACCAAAAATGTCACGCCAAGCGGCTGATAAGTACATGAGAAAGTCAAAAGCATTTGTAAATAAGTGGGTCGCTAGTAGTTGCATCTGGTGAATGTGACGGTCAATCCAATAATTCAACATTATTTTCTTATTTCCACGCGGTACAAGCCGACTTTGATGTTTAGGATCATTGTCCTCTTGTAGTATCCATTTTTCGCTTTTACTTATAAACCATGTTTGAGCAGATAGTAATAAAAAGCTTTCTCATAAATTTTGACCATTTTGCTAGCGTTTAAGTGGTTTGTGAAGATATGTAAAGTGCCAAATCCTTGCGTAGAGCCACGTTTCGGTAAGTCATCGACATTTTTCACCTCTAAGTAGCGACCAGACACGCTGTTATAAAACAAATTGTATAATACCTAGGCTGCAGATTCGCAACGTTTCCCATTGTCTGAACGCGTCAAACAATATAAAGAAATAGTATTCTTTTTGTAAAAAGTCTGTTTCTTCCTAACGAAGTCTGCTTTATTTCTGCGACAAGATCACGATAAATGGTGGGAATAAAACAGGCTTCGTTAGAAAAAGACAGACTTTTTACCAAAAGAATGCTATTTCTTTATACAGGGTGCGGCGCCAAAATCCGGATAAATTATACATTTTTCCTAAACATATTTTTGTAAGGCCATAAAGAACACATTTACTCAATATATCCCCCGCTTGCTTCAATAACCGCCTCTATTCTCGGTCTGAAGCGTACGCAGGCGCGCTTTAATATGTCACGGTCCATATCAGTGAATGCCGCTTCAATAGCGGCTCTCAATAATGCGACGTTTGGATGTTGTGACCCTTTCAACTACGCTCCATACATAGAAGTCCAAAGGATTCAAATCTGGGCTATTGGGAAACCAAAATTCTTTTGACCAAAACATGTCGATGTTGTCCGACAACCAATTTTGCACCAAATGACTTGTGTGGGCGGGCGCACCATCCTGCTAGAAAACATACAGACGACACAGTTTCCATCCACGGCTTCACTATATTTGTCAGAATACGCAAATAAACTTCTTTTGCGACATTTTCCCATTTGTTAAAGAAATGCGGTGGCATGAAATCATCCTCACTGGATGATGTTGCAAAACCTTCGTTGGACTTCTCCGACTCATTGTATTTTGCGATGATATCATACACAGTCGATCTCGGGTACCCGAAGAACCGAATAATTTCTGTCGCCCAGTGCGAACACTTTCGATAATCGCGGCTCTTCGGTTATACTCCGCACTTGGTTTCAACATTGCGACTGTTTCGAGGTTATGATGGTTTAGTACATGCGTCAAACTATTTGAACGCTAATCGCGACATCTACCAGTGGTATAGGAAAGCGAGAATTTCAAATTGAATTTTGTCCGGATTTTGGCGCCGCACCCTGTATTGTTTGACGCGTACAGACAATGGGAAAATCCGCGGCCTATGTATTATACATCTATGGTCCTCTCTCAGCATAAGATTACGAGCCACGAGGTTATTAATTATTATATAATATTTAATTTAAAAAATTTCTTTATTAATAAAAACATAAAAGGTATCATGTTTTATACTTATATTGTCCTCCAAACGTACTATTGCAACTTTTATAGTCTCTTTATAGTCTATACATGATTTGTTGTAGTTTAAACAATAAATACAATAACTATTTATTTTTATTTTTTAGTCATCAACAATTTATCTAATTGTTTAAATGAGACTATAAAATCATAAACGATGTAGAAAGAAAAAAGAAAAGTTATCTAGGGCGATTTTTGTGAAAAACACGCTTTAGAAACCGTTATATTGTTGATAATGTAGACAGCTTAATACAAGAGAATTCCAATGTTTAACGACCCGGGGGCACGGGTTCTTGTTATCCGATCGAGCAAAAGTTTGGCAAGGATTTCTTTTTTGTCAAATGGAAACTTTTTGGAGGGTACCGCAAAAAAAATTTGAAAGCTGAAAAATAAGGACTACCCTAATGAGCACTCTAAGCTTTCAGATGGGATATCACGCATAGTTGCAATGTCTGCCTCATTTCACTCTGTTATCAATGAGCCCCCATCACCATATTTTCTCAGAAACTACTCGTATATGTAGTGCATAAAATATGTCAAAGCGGTTATTTTACCCCTCTGCCATCACGTTGAAATCGAGCTTCGTATTAATCAATATTAATATTTTATTTTTACCAAGTATGCAAGCAACCCTTACAGAAATATCATACTGAAAATCATTGATTAATTATTTATTTTCAGTATTAAACGGACAATGTTTAGTAATATTCTGTGATTCAAGTACAGCTCTTAGTGCTCAAGTATTTCAGTGTTTAGTGTTACAAATACTACCTTATGATTGATTTCAACACTTAAATATTGACATACAATACTTCGTTCAAATGATGAAATACTTACGCAAAGTACTGCCAAATTTTTTTTTTTTTTTT
>NW_022639675.1:337446-344303 GCF_010583005.1 Odontomachus brunneus
GAAAGAATATTAAAAACTGCTACAAAATTTATCAGTCGATAGCCAAATGCCTCATCTACTTCAACTTCCTTATTTGATTCTTCTGCCTGCTTTAATTTTTTCGCAGATGTACTGTCGCTCTCCGGCTCCGGCGTCTCCAATTCATAGCGGTTCAACGGTCGTTTGTTGGAAATCTTTCGCCTTTTCATATATCCGCTACTTTGTTTTGTTCCTTTTTTTCCAGGATGCACAGGAGTACTCATTATTATTAAATATTACTAAACTTTTGAATATAAGTTATGAAAAAACTACAAATCAATAAAATTTACAAGCGTTCACTGTCGAGCACTGTTTTCTCAACGGTTTTCTAACCTTCACTAATATCAGAAAGAAATCTGAGAGCGGCAGGCACTCTACAGGCATTCTATAGGTACCCTGAAAACTTTTCTTTTCATTATCCCGTTTGGTAAGACTATTAAATAGGTAGAAACTCGGAACGCTCCACACATCGGGTTATCGATCGAGCAGTGACGCGCCATAGAGCGGCAGTTTCGGTTTGAAAACAGGTACTTAAAATTCCTTTCGCCCTACGGGACTAAGTGTACATCATTTTTAAGACTCTAACGCATCATTTAAACGCAAAAAAAATCGATTTTTTGAAAATTCTAGAGTGGCGTTACCCCTTAAAGTTTAAGTAATACTTACAGCTAGTCGGCGATCCCAGGACTGTATAGTATCCCTCTTCCTCTTCATATAGCTTGTTTTTTGTTGCAATCTCCAATCGACTGACAGATCGGGCTTCTTTTGAAGCTTGTAGAGCACGTTTGTCATCGTTTATTATCCGTTTATTGTCTCATCTGGTAGCCATTATTGACGCGTTCATCCCAAACTTAATTTCCATGGCTTCCATTATTCGAAGCACAGAATTAAAACCTTCATTGAAAATGCATGCTGCCAAAAGTGATGCAATTTCAATAGTTTTTCTTGTGCACAATATGTGTTTCGGTGCAAAACTCCAAATCAAAGAGTTGAGACACTCGTTGTTGTTTTGAGTGTGGCCATCTAAACATCGTTTCAATAAATCATCCGACGATAAGTCCTCATAAATAGATCGAATGATTTCTTGAATTTGTGACGTAGGTGGGGCTGGATGTTTAAATTCTGACAAAACGTTATTAGCTACGGCTTGTTTCCATTTACACCATGATGATTCCGATGACCATGATGACCGGGCGGACACTTATCGTATTGTGGATTCTCATCCGTCGTGCACTTGTGATAAAAAGTAGCCCATATTGCATCTTTCATCTTTTTAAGCTAACGTCCTAACGGTAGCTACGTAGAAATATAACAAAAGAATAATAGAGTAGCTGCAAAGACCCAAAAGAGGGCGACACACACATATAAGCCGCAGCGCTACGCCCTAGCGCTCCGCAAGGCTATCTGACATTTCAACAGGCTGTAACTCAATCAATTTTTCGAATTTTGACTTGAAATTTTTACCACATATTTTTGAAAGTACAATCTTTAAGTATATGCAAAAAAAAATCGATTTTTTTGACCCAACAAGGTAGAAACCCCCTTTAAAGCGTGTTTTCCATAAAAATCGCCCTAGAGGACTTTTCTTTTTTCTTTCTACATCGTTTGAGATCTTATAGTCTCATTTCAATAATTAGATAAATTGTTGATGACTAAAAAATAAAAAAAAAATAGTTATTGTATTTATTATTTAAGCTACAAAAAATCATGTATGAACTACAAAAGTTGCAATATTATGTTTGGAGGACAATATAAATGTAAAACATGATACCCTTCATGTTTTTATTAATAAACTCTTTAAATTAAATATTACATAATAACTAATAATTTTGTGGCTCCTAATCTTATGCTAGGAGGGGACTATAGATGTATAGGCTGTTTGATGAGAGCGTGTACGGCAAAACTTGATAAATAATTTATTGAAATGATTTGGAATAAAATACACACATACTACTTGATTAGAACTGTGATGTTTTATTATTAATAACTTGTTTAGTCGCCTTAATAATTATCTGGCATCTCTGAGACATATTTTCAATTAATTTTATAGCATATTCTTGAAGTAAAGATCTTTATATCAATCAAATTTGTTGTATTAATTCCTTGACTGATCAAATTTTCTTTCCACGAAGTTTAAACTTCATCAAGGATCAAACATTTTCAATAAGATTTGCATCCGGTGACTGTGACGGCCAATCCAATTGATAACAGCATGTCCGGCAAAACTTTTACGGGTAAATGGAAAATTCAAACAGGAGCCGGTAGAGGCACCTTTCGCCTAAGATGCTTCATTGATAAAGCTCTAGTTGTTATTCGATCTTCGCGATAAAAATATATATTTCATCATGAGTGCCAAATATACATCGCATTTCGAAGCCGTATTTCTTTGTACACATCCGAAAGGACCAAAAATGTCACGCCAAGCGGCTGATAAGTACATGAGAAAGTCAAAAGCATTTGTAAATAAGTGGGTCGCTAGTAGTTGCATCTGGTGAATGTGACGGTCAATCCAATAATTCAACATTATTTTCTTATTTCCACGCGGTACAAGCCGACTTTGATGTTTAGGATCATTGTCCTCTTGTAGTATCCATTTTTCGCTTTTACTTATAAACCATGTTTGAGCAGATAGTAATAAAAAGCTTTCTCATAAATTTTGACCATTTTGCTAGCGTTTAAGTGGTTTGTGAAGATATGTAAAGTGCCAAATCCTTGCGTAGAGCCACGTTTCGGTAAGTCATCGACATTTTTCACCTCTAAGTAGCGACCAGACACGCTGTTATAAAACAAATTGTATAATACCTAGGCTGCAGATTCGCAACGTTTCCCATTGTCTGAACGCGTCAAACAATATAAAGAAATAGTATTCTTTTTGTAAAAAGTCTGTTTCTTCCTAACGAAGTCTGCTTTATTTCTGCGACAAGATCACGATAAATGGTGGGAATAAAACAGGCTTCGTTAGAAAAAGACAGACTTTTTACCAAAAGAATGCTATTTCTTTATACAGGGTGCGGCGCCAAAATCCGGATAAATTATACATTTTTCCTAAACATATTTTTGTAAGGCCATAAAGAACACATTTACTCAATATATCCCCCGCTTGCTTCAATAACCGCCTCTATTCTCGGTCTGAAGCGTACGCAGGCGCGCTTTAATATGTCACGGTCCATATCAGTGAATGCCGCTTCAATAGCGGCTCTCAATAATGCGACGTTTGGATGTTGTGACCCTTTCAACTACGCTCCATACATAGAAGTCCAAAGGATTCAAATCTGGGCTATTGGGAAACCAAAATTCTTTTGACCAAAACATGTCGATGTTGTCCGACAACCAATTTTGCACCAAATGACTTGTGTGGGCGGGCGCACCATCCTGCTAGAAAACATACAGACGACACAGTTTCCATCCACGGCTTCACTATATTTGTCAGAATACGCAAATAAACTTCTTTTGCGACATTTTCCCATTTGTTAAAGAAATGCGGTGGCATGAAATCATCCTCACTGGATGATGTTGCAAAACCTTCGTTGGACTTCTCCGACTCATTGTATTTTGCGATGATATCATACACAGTCGATCTCGGGTACCCGAAGAACCGAATAATTTCTGTCGCCCAGTGCGAACACTTTCGATAATCGCGGCTCTTCGGTTATACTCCGCACTTGGTTTCAACATTGCGACTGTTTCGAGGTTATGATGGTTTAGTACATGCGTCAAACTATTTGAACGCTAATCGCGACATCTACCAGTGGTATAGGAAAGCGAGAATTTCAAATTGAATTTTGTCCGGATTTTGGCGCCGCACCCTGTATTGTTTGACGCGTACAGACAATGGGAAAATCCGCGGCCTATGTATTATACATCTATGGTCCTCTCTCAGCATAAGATTACGAGCCACGAGGTTATTAATTATTATATAATATTTAATTTAAAAAATTTCTTTATTAATAAAAACATAAAAGGTATCATGTTTTATACTTATATTGTCCTCCAAACGTACTATTGCAACTTTTATAGTCTCTTTATAGTCTATACATGATTTGTTGTAGTTTAAACAATAAATACAATAACTATTTATTTTTATTTTTTAGTCATCAACAATTTATCTAATTGTTTAAATGAGACTATAAAATCATAAACGATGTAGAAAGAAAAAAGAAAAGTTATCTAGGGCGATTTTTGTGAAAAACACGCTTTAGAAACCGTTATATTGTTGATAATGTAGACAGCTTAATACAAGAGAATTCCAATGTTTAACGACCCGGGGGCACGGGTTCTTGTTATCCGATCGAGCAAAAGTTTGGCAAGGATTTCTTTTTTGTCAAATGGAAACTTTTTGGAGGGTACCGCAAAAAAAATTTGAAAGCTGAAAAATAAGGACTACCCTAATGAGCACTCTAAGCTTTCAGATGGGATATCACGCATAGTTGCAATGTCTGCCTCATTTCACTCTGTTATCAATGAGCCCCCATCACCATATTTTCTCAGAAACTACTCGTATATGTAGTGCATAAAATATGTCAAAGCGGTTATTTTACCCCTCTGCCATCACGTTGAAATCGAGCTTCGTATTAATCAATATTAATATTTTATTTTTACCAAGTATGCAAGCAACCCTTACAGAAATATCATACTGAAAATCATTGATTAATTATTTATTTTCAGTATTAAACGGACAATGTTTAGTAATATTCTGTGATTCAAGTACAGCTCTTAGTGCTCAAGTATTTCAGTGTTTAGTGTTACAAATACTACCTTATGATTGATTTCAACACTTAAATATTGACATACAATACTTCGTTCAAATGATGAAATACTTACGCAAAGTACTGCCAAATTTTTTTTTTTTTTTTTGGTAAGGCAGGGGAAATGCATTATGCCCCCCCCCCCTGAAGGAAGGGCGCGCATCGCCGCCACCCCACCCCTTCTCCCCCGCCAACCGCTCCAGGCGTCGCCGCCAAGTCTTGGCGGCGCCTGTCGCGGACGGAGGGACTGGAGCCGCCGCCTGCGGGCCTCTAGTGCCCTAGTAGCGGCGGCCTCCCTCCTCTGGCGTCTCTCTTCGCGTCGCCTCCTCCGCTGGGGAGGCGGCCCGACGGGCGCAGCCGGCGCGGCTCCAGGGGAGGGTGGAATAACCCTTTCCGCCACGCGGCGAATTCCCCCCCCCCCACAACCGTTTCCCCCGTCTGACCCTCTCCTACTCCTCTTCTGCGACATAACTTCTTCGCAGAAAGAGGTGACAGTTGACCAGGCCTCTCGCCCCCTTAGCATGGCCCTGATAAGGGCCGGAGGCGAGAGGTCCACTCCCACCACGCTTGCGAGGACACGGCGCTGTCCCTCCCACGCCGGGCATTTGCCCAGCGTATGTTGCGCCGTGTCCTCAGCCGCATCGCAATGGTGGCAGCGGCTGATGCACTCCTTCCGGACGACCCTATACAGGTACTCACCGAAGCAGCCATGGCCGGTGAGCACCTGGGCTGTCCGGAACGTGAGATCTCCGTGTGCCCTGCCGGGTGTATATCAGTTGGACACGGGGCAATTGGACACAGTCCAATCACAAGTCGCTGTTCCAAGGGACCCTACAAATGTCTCTAATCACACGGTGTTGTGATTGGCTGTGTCCAAATGCATCGTGTCCAAGTGCACCGCTCCCGCCCTGCCTACTCATTCCTGTAGGCAGGGCAGGATGGCATCCTCTTCCCGGAGCGGCCCGTCGTTTCCTCCAGCTGCATCTTCCAGCGGAGGAGGAGGCGTTGTCGGGCCTGCTCCCTAGCGAGAGCTATGGCCCTGGCAAGTTCTGTCCCGTTGTTGTTCCCCCGGCGGAGCTCCCCAGTACGTCGATAGTTTTCGGCGTACATCATAGCAAGGAGCTCCACCGGGGGGATTCCTGCCAGGGCAGTGGCGGCCGCGTGCGATGTGGTCCTATAGGCCCGGGCGAGGCGAGTGGCCATAAACCTCTGGGCCTGGCGGACCACTTGTTGGATCCGTCGAGACTCGGCCATCTCCCTCGCCCAGATCGGGGCCCCGTATAGGGCCACCGAATGGACCACGTTCGACTGCCAAGATTTAAAGTATTAATCTAGACAGCATACAATATTAATGATAAATATTTATAAATATTTATCTCGAATTATTTTTTTTTAATATTATATACATATTTTATAAATATATTTTTATATATACATAAAGAAAGAGAGGAAAAAGTATGAAAATCTTTATTGAAAATATTATTAAAATATAGGCTAAATATCTAAATATTTTATACAATTTTATTGTGAACAAAAAATTGTAGTAACATTTTGTAAATATTTCTATAAATATTACACATGAAAAAAATTAATATAATTATTTATTATGTTAGCGTAGGGTATGGTTTGCTGGACAAAAATAATCTCCTAGGCTATTAAGAGAACTGAACTTTATTTATGATGCTAACAACCCTTATAGAAATATACTAAGAATCATTGATTAATTACTTATTTTCAGTATTAAAAGTACAGTATTTAGTAATATTCTGTAATTCAAATACAGCTTTTAGTACTCAAGTATTTCAATATTTAATGTTACATATCCTTATGATTGATATCAATACTTAAATATTGATATGTAATACTTCGTCCAGTGATAAAATACTTATGCAGAACATTGTCAATATTTAAATACTAATATATAATACTTTGCTAAGTGATGAAATACTTACGCAAAGTACTGTTAAGATTAAAAGCATTAACCCAGACAGCATACAATATTAGTAAGTTCTTAGATAAATATTTATAAATATTTATTTTGAATTACTTTTTTAAAATATTATATATATATATATATATATATATATATATATA
>NW_022639675.1:344313-346936 GCF_010583005.1 Odontomachus brunneus
GAAAAATTATGAAAATCTATATTCAAAATATTATTAAAATATAGAAATATCTAAATATCTAAATATTTTTCATAATATTTATTGTAAACAAAAAATTAATATTTTGTAAATATTTCTATAAATATTGCACATGAAAAAAATAAATATAATTATTTATAATTATTAAATTAATAAAGAAATAAGAAAATCGAAATTTATATTGGTAATGAACATTAGAAAAAAATTATTTAAATGAAAGAAATATATTTTGTTACATATAATTTCTTAACTTAAAAAAATATTTGTTAAATTTTAGAAAATATATAATAAATATATGTGGGATTGATAAGATGGTTTAATAGATTGTAGGGTTATATATGTTTAATACGGAAAATATACGTTCAATACAAAAGAAGTCTCTACGCAAATGACTCGACGACTACCACGCTACAGACGACTCTCCACGACTAACTGTCGACGCTGATGTGTCGTTCTTTTATAGCTATCCCAAAAACAAAAGTCGGTCTCGCATAAAGAGGAAATCATTCCCTTTACTATCCGCCGCTTACCGCTGGCTATTCGATATGTTCGTGCCGCTGAAACGCTATCGGCGCGCACGATCGGTACGGCTGCCGCGACTATAGATCACACGTTGCGACAATCGCTTCCGACGTTCATACTCCGATACTACACTCGGCCATTCTGCAGCTACAGTTGTTCCCAACTGTAATTGTCTTCTTTAATTGGAGTCATCGTCGTAGTCAGGGTTTCATATGGTCTGCTGACGTAGAAGTCTGCTGAGGTCCTTCGTGATCTCCAATCTTACTCACTAAATATCTATTGTTTCGCAAACTTTTAATTATCGCATAGGGACCAAGATATTTTGGCGCCAATTTTAGTCCAAGCTCTAACTGCGTTCGCTTAATTGTTACTAAGTCATCTTCGTTGTATCGCTTGGGTTCCTTGCGTCTTTTATTGTAGCACTTTCGATTGGCGTGTTGAATCTTAAGAATATTTTCTTTTGCTTGAAGCCGCAATTCATCTCTGTTATTTTGAAAAGAATCTATTAACTCTGACTCAATTAAGTCTTTAATACGCGGATCTTCTTTTAAACACATATGCGTTCCCGTCAATATATTGAAAGGTGCAAAATTTGTGCTTCTGCTCGGAATTGAATTTAAATACTGTTGTGCGGCATTTAGATATTTAAACCACTCGTCAGGCTTTGGTGCTGCTAATTTTGTTAATAGCGGTATCAGTGTCCTATTCATTCTTTCTTTTTGGTCATTTGATTGCGGTATACCGGTTGTAATGAGCACATGTTCGATATTTTCCTGTTTGCAATATTCTTTATATTCTTGTGATGTGAACGCAGTACCTCTATCAGAAGTGATCCGTCTTGGATTTCCAAAAATCACGGCTTGTTTTCGAAGTCTATCCACTACTTCTGATGTACCTGTACTTTTAGTGGCGTATAACCAAATGAATTTACTGAACGCGTCTACTACTACAAAGATATGTCTATAGTTTTTTCTCGTAGACAGAAGAGGACCCAAGTGATCAACATGATACGAATCTAACGGCATGCTTCCTTTATCTATTACATGCAGCCATTCTTCTTGTTTGCCTTGCTTACGTTCGGCCAAAATACAATCAATACAATTGCGTATAACTCGCTCAATTTTCGCAAGCATACCAGGGAACCAATAATCTCTTTTAACTAAAATTTCGGTTTTGTTAATTGAAAAGTGACCTTGCTCATGAGCGCGTTTTACTACTTGCGAATGCATAGATTTTGGAACTACTAGTCGCACGTCGTGGTCAATTTCTTTAAACAACAATCCATCTTGTACAATATAGCCGTCAATAGTCTGATGCTTCAGTAAATCAATTATTCGCTTTAATTCGCTATCTTCGCGCTGCGCTTTCTTTAGCTTAACTATCAGTCCCTTTTCGTTTTCGTCTATCGCAAATACATATGGCAGCGCATTGTAACTTAGTGCGTTTATATGGGTCATGTTTTTCCCCGAGCGATGTTCAATTGTATATACAAACTCATTACTTCTAGAAAGAAGTAATGCCCATCT
Organism: Odontomachus brunneus; assembly: GCF_010583005.1. NCBI lineage: Eukaryota > Metazoa > Arthropoda > Insecta > Hymenoptera > Formicidae > Odontomachus > Odontomachus brunneus. The sequence goes on from NW_022639675.1 coordinate 346,380, forward strand.
TGCTATTCTAACGCACAGGTCCTTTTTGCCCATAGTTAACGTGAATGCACGACAATCGGTCACAATCTTAAATGGCCTAAAAGATACCCTCTAAATTTTCGTAACGCTTTTACTATTGCGAATACCTCCAATTCATAACTGGGATACTTTTCTTCAGCTATCGTGGTCTTCCCGTTTGCGTAATACACTAAGTGAAACAATTGATCATCATTATCGCGCTGTAATAAAATAGCACCATATCCGTGCATAGATGCATCCGTGTGTAATTCTGTTTCGAACGGCCCGAGGTTGGAGAGCGGCCGGTTCGTTATGCGGCATGCGGATTGATGTCCGCTCGCCGTGTGGAGACCGCGGTCTTCGTCGCTAACAGTCCACTATCCAGCGGCCCCGTAAGATGACGTGGGGTGCAAGTGATTCGCGAAGTTATTCGGCGACGGGAGTCTTTGGCTCCGGGTTTTGTATATGCTGCGTCTCTGGCAGCGTCTCAGTCCCGTGCGGACGTGAAGGCGAGCTGGGCTCGCGTATATATGCTGCGTCCCTGGCAGCGACTGAGTCCT
>NW_022639675.1:347013-347118 GCF_010583005.1 Odontomachus brunneus
TGCGCGCATCGACGCTCGCAGCTGATCGCGAGACGACAACAACGGCTCCCGACGAGAGCAAAAACGCGACCACGCACCAACGGCGTAACGTCGCCTGTAAATAAT
>NW_022639675.1:347128-347730 GCF_010583005.1 Odontomachus brunneus
GGCGCGCTGCCGCGTAGCGGTGGCGGCGTGAAGCCGCGGCGAGCGGTAGTTGCCTGCGCGCGGAACGCGCCTGGTGCACGGCCGCCCGCCGTCCGCGATCCGTGCGGACGACAGCTTCCGTACGGAACAAATTCAGTTTCTTGATCCAATTTATATAACTTTAATACGGGTTTATCACTCAATAACGTTTTAAGCTTACGAAACGCAGATCTTTCTTTTTCGCCAAAACGAAATAATACATTTACTTTTAATAAGTTTGTTAATAAGCCTGCTACAAATTTTCTGAAATAAGCGCAAGACCCAAAAAACTTTGTACTTGTTTTAAATTATTCGACTCTGGAAATCGTACAACAGCTTCCGTTCTGCGCTCTGAAGGGCGAATAGAACCATTTTCGATAAGGTGACCTAAATATTCAACACGTTTCTGCAAAAAACAACATTTACTCCAGTTAATTATTAAGCCGAATTCAGAAGCTGTCTCTAGCACAGTTTTCAGACGCTCTATTCCTTCTTCGTAATTTACTGATGGAACAATAAGATCATCCATATATGTTTGTGACGATCCGGAAAGCGTCACAAAACAATTACTAACAAAACGCCGA
>NW_022639675.1:347740-352342 GCF_010583005.1 Odontomachus brunneus
AAAACGACCTTCTTTTGAATCAATTGTTTGAACACCGCATTAATAAATTTTTGAAAAACGGCAGGGGAGTTACATAAGCCAAAAGGTACTTTCAGAAATTCATATTGACCATCTGGTATAATAAATGAAGTATATCTACGACTGCTTTCATCTAACGACACATGGAAAAATCCGTTTTAAGGTCAAGTGTGGTAAAAATTTTGGCATCTTGTAATAAATCTAACTGGTCTTCTATGAGCGGTAGTGGATATCGATCTTTCATAATCTTTTTATTAATTTGCCTATAATCTACACACAATCGTGTTGTTCCGTCCTTTTTTTTTTGACCAGAACGACTGGACTAGCGTATTCCGATAACGATGGTTGTATAATACCGTCGCGCAACCATTCCTGTACATGTTTACTTCAGTTTTTTTTCCGACGGAGACAATCGACGCGCTTGCTGATATACCGGTTGATCGTCCTTAACTACAATATTCATCTTAATACCTATCTCACGAGATTTTACAGGTTCATACGTTTCTACTATTTTTTCGATTTCGTGTCTGTTCCGGACGGCCGTTGGGTGTCCATGAGGAACGAGTATGGCGGGCGGCCGAGCCCTAGGCGCCGCTCAACTAGCGGTCGCCGGCCTCCCGCCGCCAGTGCGCGCCGTCGCCGCGACGCGGCGAGCGCGTCGGCCGGAGCCGCTTCTCGCGGTTAATTCTCGCTTAGGCACCTATATAAGACGCCGCGCGAGACCACTCATGGTTTTTTCTGCCTTTTGCCTGTTGCCAGTTTTGACTGCACATCAGGTATTCTTTTACGCTCTAGCTAGCTTTAAATCGCCTTTTTGAGTGCGCAAGCACGTTGGGCACTTGCCTCACCAGAGGTATACTTGCATATCTGCATCGATCTTCACTGCCTTAAGAGTGTCGTAGACACGTTGGCAATTGTGGTTAGATTTCGGCAATTCCACGCAACTGTTCGCAGCCCTTTAGAGTGCGCTTGCACGTTGGGCTAACGCCTCTAGAGTGTCCGAGGACACGTTGGCGTTTAGGTTACGAAGAGTATGGTAACTCCACGGATCTCCACCTTCTTAATACGATCGAGGATTGAGAGAAGGCTTCGCGCGATCACTTCGGATTGCCTTGACCCTTTCACCGCGGTGGACGTCTCTCTTCGCGACTCCTCCCGTATTGCATATATTGGATATTATCGCCGACAGAACTTACTGTTGGGATCACGGCTCCGCGCGAGTCGTCATTGTCATCAAGAACTCTGCGGCCAGGGCCGCAGCTCTCCCGCGATCCACGCTCGCTATTACTTCGCTGCCAGGGACGCAGCATATACACGCGAGCCACGCTCGCATTTACGTCCGCCTAGGACTTAGCCGCTGCCAGAGACGCAGCATATACACGCGAGCCAAGCTCGCCTTCACGTCCGCACCGGACTTAGTCGCTGTCAGGGACGCAGCTCACGCGAGCCACGCTCGCTATAGCTTCGCTGCCAGGGCCGCAGCCCTCACGCGAGGCATAATCGCTATTACTTCCCTGCAAGAGGCACAGCGCTCTCGCAACACCTGATCGCTAGTCTAAGTCTACTCAAGACTTCTACGTCGTCGCATCTGCGACTCTAGATGCGAGGACTCTTCGCTTCTCGCCTCCACTAGACTTAGCATTCGTCACGCTCACGGTATTATCAACGCACGTTTACGGTTACCTGCACGTCAACGTCAAGCTTCGACTCGGCCGCGTCCGCGCTTCAGAGTTACGTTTGCGTGTAGGCTCTCACTACAAGATATCGCATCTGCCGCGTGCGCGACTGATAAAGGCGAGTTCAGCTTGCCTGTTTGTCATCTCGGCCTCTGTTGCTCCCTCGCCAAACAGAGCTGAATCTCATTCGGACCGGTTCCGACACTCACCAAAAGAGACGGACTAGTGTCTCCATACTCTGCGTGACTATCATCCTCCGAAAGGGGGATTCATTCCCAGCGCGGAGGCGCCGGGCAACTCCACGCGGGCTTTATACTGAGCCACGCAGTGCGCTTATACACAAGAGCGCTCTCGCACTTTCCTCTCACCATCTTCCGAGGCTCCTGAATAGGAGAGCACAACATATACTCGCGCAACTAACGATAGCAGTCGACGAACGTTCGACGGCATATGACGAATCAGCCGCTCTAGACCTCAGGCCGTTTGAAACAGTGTCTATGTCCCTTATCGGTAAGGTATGATACATCAACTTTGTCTACTTGATAATCATAATCGATCAAGACTCAAGATTTCGGGAACACTATCAGAGTCTCGCGTAGTTCCGCCTGTTCGTAAAATTGACGTTTTTCCTTCTTTTATAGTTAATTTTACAGTGTTTAGAAAATCTGTCCCGATCAACAGTTCATGCCGCATGAGGTTATCGGAAACTATATTGACAACTATCGGAAAAGTATTGTCATCTATACAAACATCTGCACGGAATGCACCTAATGTAGTGTTAGTATCCGAACCTATTCCGCGGAAATGTACTTCACCACTATGCAACGACGGAGCACCGATTTTAATATATTTGTCTGCGCGCATCAGAGATAGATCGCTACCCGTATCTATTAACGCAGTAACCTCAAATCCGTTGATTGAAATCTTCTTATAGTACTTGCCGTTTGCAGATTTCGTCACGCTGTAGGTGTTCTTCGGTGATACCTGCTTTCTCGGGCATCGCAACGCGATGTGTCCATACTCACGACATTCGAAACACTTCATGCCCTTGTCTTTCGTTGGGCAGTCCGCAGTCAAGTGTGTCGCCGAACCACAGAAGTGACACCGTCTTTTACTTGTGTCGTTGCGCATCATGACAGCACCTCCTTCTCCTCTGGGTCCAGAGAATCGCCGTTTATCGTTATCCTTAGGTGTTACATTGCTGTCTGCCCGCCGTAACGTTATCTTGCCAAAGGCATCCAAAAGAGATATTGGTGCATCGAACTTCTGAATTCGCGCCTGGTCGCAAAGAGAAGCATCCGGGATCCCTTCGATAAGATAGTCTACCATCTCGTCAGCATCGATAGGTACACGGTTTGCTAGGATGGTTTTTTCGTGGAAATATTCACTAAATGGTTCGCTTCTTTTCCACACGCGTTCTTCGAATTTCTTTCGTCGTATTAGGTTGCTTGGTCGGTGGAAAAACATCGCTCTCAACTGGCTCAAGAAATTTTCAAAACCCATCTCTATCATCTCGGGTTTCGAGTGAAACCATTCGTTTGCCTTTTCCTTCAATCTCAGGCCTACTAAAACCTTCGCTTCGTTGTCGTCAAGCTTGTACATCGTTTTCAATAGTCGCACCTGTCTTTCTCACTTCTCATAAGAATCACTATTTCCATGGAAGCAATCTAATAAGCTCGCAATGGCAGTTATGCTCATCTCCGACCGGTCCGTCAAATTACTCGTCGCTGACATCCTTCTTCATCCAAACTGCGCCTCCGAGCTTCACATAGTTGTTCCATCTCACGCCGCGTGAGCGCAAGTTCTCGCTCAGCTAATTCGGCTTGCCTCTTTACGAAATACAACTCACGTGGATCACACTGCATCGTTGCTGCTTTGGAAGGGAACGCTATCGAACCTTCGACGTTTTCACTGGTTGCAGGGATTTCATCGCTTCGCTCGTCGTTGTCCTGCATCCATTCGCCTGTAGGAATTTTTTCTATAAGCCTAGTAAATAGTTCGGCTTTCGTTCCACTCGTAGATATTCCGTAGAATTTACACTTCTCCTTTAGTGTTTGCAACGAAAAATCGTTTACGGTCTTCATTTGGCTTCGTCCTTGATACTCGTATAATTCGCGACACAACTTTATGCACGACCGACAACTTCGACAAGTATGCACCGTTACTACGCACTTTCAACTCAACTGCGACGCGCTTGCTACAATCTATTTGGCTCAATCCCGGCTGAGCCCCAAATTTATGTGGGATTGATAAGATGGTTTAATAGATCGTAGGGTTACATATGTTTAATACGGACCATATACATTCAATACAAAATAAATCTCTACGCAAATGACTCGACGACTACCACGCTACAGACGACTCTCCACGACTAACTGTCGACGCTGATGTGTCGTTCTTTTATAGCTATCCCAAAAACAAAAGTCGGTCTCGCATAAAGAGGAAATCATTCCTTTTACTATCCGCCGCTTACCGCTGGCTATTCGATATGTTCGTGCCGCTGAAACGCTATCGGCGCGCACGATCGTTACGGCTGCCGCGATTACAGATCACACGTTCCGACAATCGCTTCCGACGTTCATACTCCGATACTACATATAAAGAAATATTTTTTTAAATTTGTAAAATAAGCTGTAAAATTATGAATTTATAAATAAAAAAAGTGATTTCTTTGATTTAAAATATCTATACAGGGTGTCCCGAAGTCCCATGATGACCCTTGGTGAGAACGTAGAACGGATTGAGGTGAGCAAGAAAGTCCTGTACCGTTTTGCGATATTCGCAATAGTTTTTGAGAAATTAATTATTTTGTCTCAACAAATCAGCGTACAGAAAGCGGCAGCGGAAAGAAAGATGCCTTCGGCCGACGTGCGACCGTGACACTCGCGAATCGTATCTCGCCGCATCC
>NW_022639675.1:352478-357586 GCF_010583005.1 Odontomachus brunneus
TTTACAAGGAGAAAATTAGTGTTTTTAAATGTAAAAACTGTTTAAATAAATATTTGCTTGTTTTAAAAGTAAATAAAATACAAGTAAATCATTTTATAAATCTGAATACATTATTTTCTAATAAGAAAATATTTTTTTGTTTCAAATTAAAGTTTCTTTTACTATCAGAAAAAAATTTATTTAAATTTATTATTTATTATTATTTAATTTATTATTAAATTTATTATTTATTATTTATTTAAATTTATAAAATAATTTATTTTACTTACTTTTAAAACATATAAATATTTTTTAAATATACTTTCTACATACTTTTTAAAACATATATTTTAAAAGAATCTATTCTCTTCTTTTAAATAAATCATATGCTTTCGTATATGGATATACCATATGTACACAATATAAAGCGTCTCTCAATCAAAGTGACAGTGACGTTGTAGGTAAGGTGAACGACACAAGAATCAACTCAAGTAACAGACTCACGTCAAAATGACGTAAAAAACTGGTCATAACTGGTCGAATGACGTCAAGTGACTAAATAACGACGTCTTTAAAACGTCTTTTTTGTGACATCTTAATGACGTTTCTGTATAGCGTCTTAAAAACGTATTATTGACGTTTAGAGACGTCATAAAACGTTATTAAGTCATCTAAAATGTCGTCATCGATCTGTGACATTAGACTATCATTTTGACGATATTCTCACGATATTTTTGATAATTTCTTGGTTATTTTTTATCCTGAACTTACTTAGATTTGGATGTCATTTTGACGTGTCTACTATGTGTTTGGAATGTGTTGACCTTAGATATCTAGTAGTTTATGAGACATAAGAGAATTAGGAATATAAGTATATTTTTGTAAACATTATGATTTTCTCATTTTTCACCTTCGCATAATAATTCTCAGTATTTGATTACTATCAATATTTAACAGCGATTTTATTATCAGTATTCACCAGAAATTAAGTACTGGTCAAAAAATTACTGAATTACTGGTAATATTTAATCACTAATAATTTTTCAGTATTTCTTAGTATGACATTTCTATAAGGGTTGTTAAATTTTACAAGCGTGCAGGAGGTAAGAAAGAGGTTGTCTCTTTCTCTATCTCTCTCTCCGCAGTATTTATCATATCTTCTAAATAATCTGAATTCTCTAAATCAATTTGAAACCACAATTTTATCGTCCAATTTCTTATAAGCAACATTATTGCTTGCATACTTGGTGAAAATAAAATATACTGATTAATACGAAGCTCGATTTTAATGTGTTGAGAGAGGTAAAATAACCGCTTTGATATGCACCATTTTGATATGCACTATTTTCATGCACCATATATACGATTAGTTTTTGAGAAAATATAGTGATGGGGTTCATTGATAACAGAGTGAAATGAAACAGACATTGCAACTATGCGTGATACACCATCTGAGATCTTAGATTTCATTCTCAACATCTAATTACTTGAACATCAAACGATTCTAGTGAGTTGAGTTCCATCGAGATGAATAAAATAGCACAGTTTGAAATGATTCTGACGTGGCCTTCAAAAAACGGCCTTATTGATATTCATCCTTTGGTCACACTTTTTATGATTTTTGTAACTGTGGAAACTGGAGAAAGTAGCTATACAGATACACACACACATTCTGTCCATGAAACATCAGTTATATTTAGGGTTTTTTTGGTCTTAATGTCATGTGTGTTAAAAGATATACATGGTATCTCAGATCGCCATAATCATATTTTATGAGGACGTAGAACGAATTGAAGTGAGCAAGAAAGTCCTGTGTCGTTTCGCGATATTCGCAATAGTTTTCGAGAAATTAATTATTTTGTTTCAGCTAATGAGAGCAGAGGAAGCGGCAGCCGAAAGAAATCGATTTGGCATACGGATGTCATGCACATGTGTTATGCCAGCGGCACACGATGCTTGTTTTCATGCTGGATTACTTGCTAGATGGAAATACTCTGTTCTGATTGGTGCATTTCTGAAAACGGACCAATCAGAATAGAGTATTTCCATCCAGCAAGCAATCCAGTATCGTGTGCCGTTGGCTTTAGTGTATCAATTACATGTGTATCAAAATACATTGCAGTTTTGTTATTTGAATGTCTTTGTTTCCCTATTGCATGAGTAAACATAAATATAAAAATACACGAGATGGTCTGTTTATATTACGTTTTTACCTAGTAGAAGATAGTGCAGTTATTTTTAGGGTTGGCTAATTAGTCATTGTTGTTACTGAATGTCAGATTAAGCCTTGCTATGTCTCGTAGCTATGGGCGGAGGGACGCATATATCGCGTGTATCATAGTCGCGCGCCGAAGACATCTTTCTTTCAGCTGCCGCTTCCTCTGTTCTCATTAGCTGAAACAAAATAATTAATTTCTCGAAAACTATTGCGAATATCGCAAAACGGCACAGGATTTTCTTGCTCACTTCAATCCATTCTACTTTCTTGAAAAGTGTGATCATGGAGGTTTCAGATATCCTGTATAAATATTATATTTTAATTAATAGAGGAGTTCATTTATTATACTTCCACTATATAAACACATTTTTATCAATTTAATATTAAATTTTAATATTAAAATTCAAACATTTGCCATGTCATAAGTAAACAATAAGAACAAATGTGATAAAAATATTTTTTAAATATACACCTTATACAATACCTATAAAAAATTAACATTACACTTACAATTTCATGCGTGCATTGGTCTTGTATCTTAATAGACAAAAATGCTACTTGTACTATATTATTTTATATTATCTTTCGATTTATTTTTATGATTAAATTGTCTATAACTGATTAAAAAAATTACTGTGTTTTTTTACAGAAAGCCAGGGAAGATGCATTATTGTCTGACCATGTAAGGAAGTAATCGTTAAGGGGACTTTTATGACAAAGTACTATTAGTGACACTGTTAGAACTATAGCACTAATGATATTTTCGCTATAGTGATACTGTTAGTGGTAATAGTTCTAGTAGTTATTTTTAAAACGTTAAAAACAATGGATTAAGTTCACTCTTTTTCATTAAAAAAACGTTTTTTCAAATGTTTTGAAAAAAACATTTCTAAAATATTTAATAAACGTTTTTTAAATATTTATTAAACGTGAACATTTATAAATGTTATAAAAATATTTTAAAAAATATAAATATTTTTCTTTTTTCTTGAATTTTTAAAAAATTTTCCACTTTATTGTTTCATGTTACTTAATTCAATTTAAATTGTACTTCGAAAATTTGCTTACCATGCTAGGACTCGAACCTGAAGACCTCTGCTTCTTGAGTTGTTCACCTTACCCACTGCGCCACTGTCACTTTCACCGAGAGACACTTTATATTTTATACAGATGGTATATCTATGTACAAAAAAAAAATGATTTATTAAAAAGAAAAGAATAGATTTTTTTGCACTTGTGATAAAAAGTAGCCCATATTACATCTTTCATCTTTTTAAGCTAACGTCCTAACGGTAGCCACGTAGAAATATAACAAAAGAATAATAGAGCAACTGCAAAGACCCAAAAGAGGGCGACACACATATAAGCCGCAGCGCTCCGCCCGCATGTAAGAAAACAAATGATTTATTAAAAAGAAAAGAATAGATTTTTTTAATGTAAAAAATATGTTAGAAAAATAAATATTAAATCAATATTAAAGAAATGTAAAAATGTTTATTTAAATATTATTTTAAATGTTTGATTAATGTAATACAAATATTATATCAATATTAAATAAACGTTTCTTTAAATATGATTTTAAATGTTTTATTTAATATTAAATAAACGTTAAATAAATGTATAAAAACGTTAAATAAATATATAAATATTTTTCTTAAATCTTTATTTTAAATGTTAATACATCTTTAATAAATGTTATATAAATGTATAATAAATATTAAATAAATATTATTTTTACAATAAACTGTACAATGTAATATCAACGAAAAATAAATATTTAAAAAACGTTTAAAAAACATTGTCTGCTGATTGGGTAGAAATGTAATTATCATAGAAAATAAATTTTTGTGTAGAAAAAATAATATTTAATAACCTTATAAACGTATTCCTGTAATAATGAATTATTTTTCATAGTTTTTCTATAGTAATAATTAAGTTTACATACTTATATACATCAGCTCATCAAGTGTCACTTATAATACTATTACCACTATTGGCATTTGTAGTGTCACTTCTGACATTATTGGTGTCACTAATAGTATCACTACTAATACTAGTAGTGTCATTATCAGCACTAATAGTGTTACAATTAAACTATTAATGTCATTATCAGAGTCACTAACAGTGCCAGTATTAACAATAATAGTGTCAATATCAACACTATTAGTGTAACTAACAGTGTCACTATTAGCACTAATAGTGAAACTACTAACACTGCTAATGAAACTATTAGTGACACTATTACCACTAATAGTATTTTTTAGTAAGGGGATGCTGAAGCTGAAAATTTTATCGACAGAACACTAATATTTTTCTGCAAAGTTTGCGTCGTATTGGTTATACAGAATTACAAATGCTTTTACGTAATGAAAGTAGGTACAAAAATAAATAGAAACGTTGCTCGATATGTGACGAAAACGAAGCAAAAATTTTAAATATAAAATTTCTGTCAGCGTAATATTTGCCTAATCCAAAAGTTCTGCAGCTTAGTATATATCGAAAGTGTGGATGTTTCAAATAGAAAAATTTTGAAGAACATTGTTCTATCTTCGCATCTGCATTTTTCTTATAGAAATATCATACTAAGAATCATTGATAATTACTTATTTTCAGTATTAAAAATACTGGATAATAAGTAATTATCAATGATTCTTAATATGATATTTCTGTAAGGGTTATTCTTGTATATAGAACTTACATAAATGTGTATTGCTTTGTTTTACTATATATAGCGGAAAACCTAACCATATAGGTAGAAATCTTTTTGCAAACTTTTTTTAATATTCTTAAGCTTCTACCCTTATAGAAATATCATACTAAAAATCATTGATAATTACTTATTATCCAGTATTTTTAATACTGAAAATAAGTAATTATCAATGATTCTTAGTATGATATTTCTATAAGAAAA
>NW_022639675.1:358228-359629 GCF_010583005.1 Odontomachus brunneus
CATTTAAAAAAATTAATGTGACCTTGACCTGACCTTCGCTACGCAACCCAAGGTCAAACTGATGTGATCAGTAAATACATCTTTTTAAACGCCACAACTTTTGTCTGAAACATTTTTTTGTAAAACTTATATTTTTCCTGATATTCGGGCGTCCCGGTACTTTCCGAACACCCTGTATATGTACAATTATAGCACAATATATCCAGAGAGAAAAATATATTCATTCTGATATCAGTTTGTAATCACATATATTTAAAACGTGAGGACAATAATAGACTTAGAAGCGGGCTCATATATAACTCAGACTGTAGACATGTTATGAAATCAAGAAAAGTACACAACATGATATCAATATGTGCACAAGCAAATACAAAGTTCTGCTTTGCTGTGATTACTATTTGAGAACAAATATTATACTTTATGTTGAGGTTTGGGTATATGAAATTCGTATATTATACAATGCTTATTGAAAAAACACAATTTTTATTGAAAATATAATCATTGGAATGGAAAAATACTTTCACATATCGATAAAATATTATATCTATATATCTTAATAACTATACAGTCTATCAAATAATTTATATTTGTTAACTATAAAAACGAAATTAAATTGCACATGTATAATCTTTTTCAATATTGGAGAACAAAAAATACCTACATAAAACGTCTTATTCAAAAGTATTGTTTTGGATCTATAGATTTTTTATCGTAATAATAATATTTTTGAATAAGACATTTTATGTAGGGATATTATAATAGCAATATACATCGTTAATAATGTATTTCTGTCTATTTAAGAGTTTCACTATCTCTTATTAATGTAATCTGACTAATCGATTTATTAATTAGAATTAACCACTTGTATGTATAGTCGATTATCCAAATTCCAAATAGTACAGTCACGTACTAGATCCTAAAGATATATTCAGATATCGAAATTACATTAATATGATATAACGGCGATATTCAAATAAACGCCTTTTATCACATTTTAAACGAAATATCACACTGATGTCACTATGATATATCGCTTGAGATAAAAGGCGGAAATTTGGATATCACTCTGATAAACGTAACATTACATTAACGTAATTTAGACATTTCAAAATACCTCTGGAATATAGTACGTGATTGTGCTATGTGGGAATTAAGCAATAATAGTTGATTAGTCGACTGATGTACTTGATTAAAGATAGTGAAAATATAGTTATATAAATACTATAGCTTCTAATTTTGTAATTTGTACCCTCAAACTTATAAATTAAATTAAAAGTGTTCATACAACTGATTTTACATTCTAAAGTATTATATCGTTATATATAGTATAGTTATATATAGTTATATAAAGTATAAGGTGTAGTAAAAAGAAATCCATTATTTTTTCAATAGATGGCTTTA
>NW_022639675.1:359639-363345 GCF_010583005.1 Odontomachus brunneus
CAGTATCGTGTGCCGTTGGCTTTAGTGTATCAATTACATGTGTATCAAAATACATTGCAGTTTTGTTATTTGAATGTCTTTGTTTCCCTATTGCATGAGTAAACATAAATATAAAAATACACGAGATGGTCTGTTTATATTACGTTTTTACCTAGTAGAAGATAGTGCAGTTATTTTTAGGGTTGGCTAATTAGTCATTGTTGTTACTGAATGTCAGATTAAGCCTTGCTATGTCTCGTAGCTATGGGCGGAGGGACGCATATATCGCGTGTATCATAGTCGCGCGCCGAAGACATCTTTCTTTCAGCTGCCGCTTCCTCTGTTCTCATTAGCTGAAACAAAATAATTAATTTCTCGAAAACTATTGCGAATATCGCAAAACGGCACAGGATTTTCTTGCTCACTTCAATCCATTCTACTTTCTTGAAAAGTGTGATCATGGAGGTTTCAGATATCCTGTATAAATATTATATTTTAATTAATAGAGGAGTTCATTTATTATACTTCCACTATATAAACACATTTTTATCAATTTAATATTAAATTTTAATATTAAAATTCAAACATTTGCCATGTCATAAGTAAACAATAAGAACAAATGTGATAAAAATATTTTTTAAATATACACCTTATACAATACCTATAAAAAATTAACATTACACTTACAATTTCATGCGTGCATTGGTCTTGTATCTTAATAGACAAAAATGCTACTTGTACTATATTATTTTATATTATCTTTCGATTTATTTTTATGATTAAATTGTCTATAACTGATTAAAAAAATTACTGTGTTTTTTTACAGAAAGCCAGGGAAGATGCATTATTGTCTGACCATGTAAGGAAGTAATCGTTAAGGGGACTTTTATGACAAAGTACTATTAGTGACACTGTTAGAACTATAGCACTAATGATATTTTCGCTATAGTGATACTGTTAGTGGTAATAGTTCTAGTAGTTATTTTTAAAACGTTAAAAACAATGGATTAAGTTCACTCTTTTTCATTAAAAAAACGTTTTTTCAAATGTTTTGAAAAAAACATTTCTAAAATATTTAATAAACGTTTTTTAAATATTTATTAAACGTGAACATTTATAAATGTTATAAAAATATTTTAAAAAATATAAATATTTTTCTTTTTTCTTGAATTTTTAAAAAATTTTCCACTTTATTGTTTCATGTTACTTAATTCAATTTAAATTGTACTTCGAAAATTTGCTTACCATGCTAGGACTCGAACCTGAAGACCTCTGCTTCTTGAGTTGTTCACCTTACCCACTGCGCCACTGTCACTTTCACCGAGAGACACTTTATATTTTATACAGATGGTATATCTATGTACAAAAAAAAAATGATTTATTAAAAAGAAAAGAATAGATTTTTTTGCACTTGTGATAAAAAGTAGCCCATATTACATCTTTCATCTTTTTAAGCTAACGTCCTAACGGTAGCCACGTAGAAATATAACAAAAGAATAATAGAGCAACTGCAAAGACCCAAAAGAGGGCGACACACATATAAGCCGCAGCGCTCCGCCCGCATGTAAGAAAACAAATGATTTATTAAAAAGAAAAGAATAGATTTTTTTAATGTAAAAAATATGTTAGAAAAATAAATATTAAATCAATATTAAAGAAATGTAAAAATGTTTATTTAAATATTATTTTAAATGTTTGATTAATGTAATACAAATATTATATCAATATTAAATAAACGTTTCTTTAAATATGATTTTAAATGTTTTATTTAATATTAAATAAACGTTAAATAAATGTATAAAAACGTTAAATAAATATATAAATATTTTTCTTAAATCTTTATTTTAAATGTTAATACATCTTTAATAAATGTTATATAAATGTATAATAAATATTAAATAAATATTATTTTTACAATAAACTGTACAATGTAATATCAACGAAAAATAAATATTTAAAAAACGTTTAAAAAACATTGTCTGCTGATTGGGTAGAAATGTAATTATCATAGAAAATAAATTTTTGTGTAGAAAAAATAATATTTAATAACCTTATAAACGTATTCCTGTAATAATGAATTATTTTTCATAGTTTTTCTATAGTAATAATTAAGTTTACATACTTATATACATCAGCTCATCAAGTGTCACTTATAATACTATTACCACTATTGGCATTTGTAGTGTCACTTCTGACATTATTGGTGTCACTAATAGTATCACTACTAATACTAGTAGTGTCATTATCAGCACTAATAGTGTTACAATTAAACTATTAATGTCATTATCAGAGTCACTAACAGTGCCAGTATTAACAATAATAGTGTCAATATCAACACTATTAGTGTAACTAACAGTGTCACTATTAGCACTAATAGTGAAACTACTAACACTGCTAATGAAACTATTAGTGACACTATTACCACTAATAGTATTTTTTAGTAAGGGGATGCTGAAGCTGAAAATTTTATCGACAGAACACTAATATTTTTCTGCAAAGTTTGCGTCGTATTGGTTATACAGAATTACAAATGCTTTTACGTAATGAAAGTAGGTACAAAAATAAATAGAAACGTTGCTCGATATGTGACGAAAACGAAGCAAAAATTTTAAATATAAAATTTCTGTCAGCGTAATATTTGCCTAATCCAAAAGTTCTGCAGCTTAGTATATATCGAAAGTGTGGATGTTTCAAATAGAAAAATTTTGAAGAACATTGTTCTATCTTCGCATCTGCATTTTTCTTATAGAAATATCATACTAAGAATCATTGATAATTACTTATTTTCAGTATTAAAAATACTGGATAATAAGTAATTATCAATGATTTTTAGTATGATATTTCTATAAGGGTAGAAGCTTAAGAATATTAAAAAAAGTTTGCAAAAAGATTTCTACCTATATGGTTAGGTTTTCCGCTATATATAGTAAAACAAAGCAATACACATTTATGTAAGTTCTATATACAAGAATAACCCTTACAGAAATATCATATTAAGAATCATTGATAATTACTTATTATCCAGTATTTTTAATACTGAAAATAAGTAATTATCAATGATTCTTAGTATGATATTTCTATAAGGGAAGAATAAGTTTATATACAAGAAATACGAAAAAAATAGCGTGATTATGTTAGTGACGATCATCTCTGCATTATCGACATTGTTTGAGTTTGTCATCGACTCCAGCATCCCCTTAATCTGCCCAATAAACAACCTGTGCGCAGACTGACATTAGATTGTCGACAGAATCTGTCGAATTCGAGCAGGTCAACAGATCCATAGATATCTGCGTTCCCAATCTGCCGTCAGACTGCTGACAGGGTCTGCTAACAGATTTTGACATCAGATTGGCGGCGGATTGCACACAGATTTTGTTGTTTTGTTCTTTAATTAAATGGCATATGTACGCCTTTAAATGGCCATTTAAACTGGCCATTTAACTATTATACTATTCTGTACTCATTACTTCTCTAATATTATTGCTTTTTTATAAGCAATGTAAAATATGTATACAATTTTAAAAAGTAAACATTGTTTTTTATTATGTATACAGGGTGTTCGGAAAGTACCGGGACGCCCGAATATCAGGAAAAATATAAGTTTTACAAAAAAATGTTTCAGACAAAAGTTGTGGCGTTTAAAAAGATGTATTTACTGATCACATCAGTTTGACCTTGGGTTGCGTAGCGAAGGTCAGGTCAAGGTCACATTAATTTTTTTAAA
>NW_022639675.1:363928-364346 GCF_010583005.1 Odontomachus brunneus
CAATAGATGGCTTTAGTAATGTGTATCTCGCGTTGTATAAGTGCGATCGGTTTACGCTAGATGGCGTTAGAAAGATAAGATTTCGTACTAAAAAAACTTCTCAGATAGTTTTGTGATTGTTTGACTCAGTATTGTTTGAGCGCGCGTCAAAGATGGAGTGACCAGTAAAGAGAAAATACGCCATATTTTACAGTTTTTCTTCGATAATGGCAAAAACGCAAACCAGGCGGCTGAAAATGTGAATAGTGTTTATGGTCCTGATACTGTAACAGCCAATCACGCGCAATTTTGGTTTCGTCTATTCCGTTCCGATAATTTTGATGTCAAAGATGCACCACGCTCTGGAAGGCCAATTGTCGAAAATGTCGATAAAATAATGGAAATCGTCGAGTCCGACCGTCATGTAAGCACTCTTTCG
>NW_022639675.1:364356-364433 GCF_010583005.1 Odontomachus brunneus
AAGTTTATATACAAGAAATACGAAAAAAATAGCGTGATTATGTTAGTGACGATCATCTCTGCATTATCGACATTGTT
>NW_022639675.1:364443-364883 GCF_010583005.1 Odontomachus brunneus
TTTCGATTGCTCAGGAGCTAAACATTGCACAAAAAACCGTTTGGAATCACTTTAATAAGGCTGGATATAAAAAGAAGCTCGATATATGGGTGTCACACGAGTTAACGCAAAAACTTGGGAGCGGTGCACTTGGACACGGTGCATTTGAACACAGCCAATCACAGCACCGTGTGATTAGAGACATTTGTAGGGTCCCTTGGAACAGCGACTTGTGATTGGACTGTGTCCAATTGCCCCGTGTCCAACTGATATACACCCTTATCAACTAGCAAATATAATAAACTAAATGTATGTAGAAGGGCAACACGATTAGTCAAATAATTTTTGAATTATTTTGCACCAGTTTGGATGAAGTCGTTTCGAGAAAAACGCGTTTAAAGTTTTAGGTATAGAAAATTGTAAATTTACAGCTGTTTTCTGCTAATCCGCTATTCTTGCCT
>NW_022639675.1:364893-365445 GCF_010583005.1 Odontomachus brunneus
TGTCATCGACTCCAGCATCCCCTTAATCTGCCCAATAAACAACCTGTGCGCAGACTGACATTAGATTGTCGACAGAATCTGTCGAATTCGAGCAGGTCAACAGATCCATAGATATCTGCGTTCCCAATCTGCCGTCAGACTGCTGACAGGGTCTGCTAACAGATTTTGACATCAGATTGGCGGCGGATTGCACACAGATTTTGTTGTTTTGTTCTTTAATTAAATGGCATATGTACGCCTTTAAATGGCCATTTAAACTGGCCATTTAACTATTATACTATTCTGTACTCATTACTTCTCTAATATTATTGCTTTTTTATAAGCAATGTAAAATATGTATACAATTTTAAAAAGTAAACATTGTTTTTTATTATGTATACAGGGTGTTCGGAAAGTACCGGGACGCCCGAATATCAGGAAAAATATAAGTTTTACAAAAAAATGTTTCAGACAAAAGTTGTGGCGTTTAAAAAGATGTATTTACTGATCACATCAGTTTGACCTTGGGTTGCGTAGCGAAGGTCAGGTCAAGGTCACATTAATTTTTTTAAA
>NW_022639675.1:367067-371701 GCF_010583005.1 Odontomachus brunneus
CCAGGCGGCTGAAAATGTGAATAGTGTTTATGGTCCTGATACTGTAACAGCCAATCACGCGCAATTTTGGTTTCGTCTATTCCGTTCCGATAATTTTGATGTCAAAGATGCACCACGCTCTGGAAGGCCAATTGTCGAAAATGTCGATAAAATAATGGAAATCGTCGAGTCCGACCGTCATGTAAGCACTCTTTCGATTGCTCAGGAGCTAAACATTGCACAAAAAACCGTTTGGAATCACTTTAATAAGGCTGGATATAAAAAGAAGCTCGATATATGGGTGTCACACGAGTTAACGCAAAAACTTGGGAGCGGTGCACTTGGACACGGTGCATTTGAACACAGCCAATCACAGCACCGTGTGATTAGAGACATTTGTAGGGTCCCTTGGAACAGCGACTTGTGATTGGACTGTGTCCAATTGCCCCGTGTCCAACTGATATACACCCTTATCAACTAGCAAATATAATAAACTAAATGTATGTAGAAGGGCAACACGATTAGTCAAATAATTTTTGAATTATTTTGCACCAGTTTGGATGAAGTCGTTTCGAGAAAAACGCGTTTAAAGTTTTAGGTATAGAAAATTGTAAATTTACAGCTGTTTTCTGCTAATCCGCTATTCTTGCCTCTTACAGTAAACCTTCCGCTTCTTCAAACAAGTCATTTTACTCAAGTTGGTGTTGTTTACTTGCTATTCGAGTCTCTTTACTGCAACTTAGGCTCCGGCGCTCTTGTCTCTATATTCGGCGTTCTTATTATCAGCATATAACTTACATAGAGGCCCAATTTTAATTTCTAATATTTCTATTATGTTCAAAACAATAAAATAGTCTTCATTAAATATCCCAGCGGCAATATAGACGGTGATTTCGGTGATTTTAAGACCAAAATGTACATGTTTTGGAGCTAATCGCTAAATCGTTCTATTAAAATTTTTATTCGCATTTTTGTATGCCCACCTAAGCACTTTTTTAATAGATCTTTCTTACAATGGTTTTTCCCGTTTTTTCAAACGGGTTTTTTCAAACAAAGCCGTTGCGAGTTACTGTGCGTTCTGATCTCGCCTCATACGCTTGTACCTGCGTGCGAGAAATAATCCTGTATGACAATTTAAATTTTGAATTTTAAAACCAAATTTTGAGAATATATATATAGTACTATTAATTAAAAGCAAAGAAATTCGATTTTTTAAATCTCTATAGTGCTTTCCCCCCTTAAGGCAACATGTTCTAAGTTCTTTTTCTTCTAAAGCTGTCATCTTCTTCAGTTTATTTTTTTTATTATTATGTTTCAAATATTCTCGTTTGGTTGCACGGGAAACTTCCATTATTTCCACTTTAAACTCTGCTCTACTTCCTAGTCTTTGAAAGGTATGACACATATTTGCTGCATCTAAAATATATTTAAAAATTAATGGAATATAAAAATGTATATAAATTTTATTCATCAATATGATAGGGGAATAAAACTTAAGACAAAAGTTTTTAATTTGTTTCTTTTTGGTCTGTTAATTTAGTTTGTTTTTTTCACTTTATATTTAAATACAATGGCGCACATGCATACACGCACACATTCACGCACACATATAATTTAATAGGAAAAGAAATTTTCCTTCTCAGACTTTTTTCTATGCTGGTATAAAATTATGCGTCTAAAAGGGGATCATTTCCTCTTTTAACAAGCGATTCATTGGCAGTCTATGTCTATTATACTATGTATAATGGAATAAAAATATATACATAATATGTATATGATATGATGCTTACATAATAACAAATATTTACTAAAAAACATCCTTGCGATTTGTACGTTATAAAATGGTAAAAACGTTTTACGTTCCTAATAAGTAAATGTATAGGTTTACCTGTTATAGTTTTCTTATTTGGAAATGGCTAAATGTTTCTCTTAATCTTATTCCTCCAACAAATTTAAGATACATTAATTACAATAAGATAATGTTTGTTTATAACTTCTTATGAATGAAATTATTTTGTTAATGAAATTATTTTGTTAATGAAATTATTTTGTTAATGTAAAGTCAGAAGATGTACCAATCTTTGAAAACAGTCTGCATCAGATTCTACATCTTTAAATTCCGTTATTGTTTTCAATGGAAAGCCCCGTGGTCTTTTATATAAATTACTTGATACTATTGTGACGTCTCGGTAAGCGAGACTCAATGCGAGATTCAATGCATAGGCGCATTTAATTCTGGGAAGTGCCTTATATAGAGCGCATTTTGTATGGAGAGGTCTCGCGTTTCGGAGAAGTGCGAGTTTCGCGATGTTTTTTGGAGAAGCGCGAGTCTCGCGACGTTTCCAAGAAATAGCACACCTACACGCGACAGAAAGAAGCTTTCCATAACCAACGAGAACACATCTCCTTTACGGAGGAGATACAGGACGACGCTCCTTTGTGGAGGAGATACTGGACGACGCTCCTTGCGGGAAGAACAATGCTCCTTTGCGGAGGAGAACGTTTTTTGTCACAGCAGTACAATCTCAAAAGCACCCTGAAGCCGAAGCAGTGACGGCTTTGAGACGAGGCTCCTAAGTCTAGGAGACAACGACTCCGCACCCGATTGCTGGACTTATTTGGCCCTGAAAGAGACGATGATACAGCCAGGACGCCGGTAAAAGACGGTCCAGCATTATCAAACTCTCCCTGGTCACCCGTCCCGTCGACTCCTTCGCCGACCAAGATTCCGAAGACTCCCTCGCTTCGGAAGAAACTCGGTGCTGCTGGCCATAAAACATTTGAGGAACTATCGCCACAAAAGCGGCCGCCGACGCAAACTCCTCCACCAAAGACACCTTCGCCACATAAGCGACCTTCGTGGGTAACAGCACCCCATGAGCGACCCAGGACACCGACTGGCGTGGAGGCACCGGAGACACCGCGGCAGGCGCCGTCAGCCAGGACGATCTTCCTCCCTCCAAGGAACCGAGAGGAACTTCTGTGCGCTCCACGGTCTCTCTCCTGCCTTGGGCTCTCTTGGGCCTTCGTATCATCGATACCAAGAGCCGATATGGCGGACGCGTCCCCCGCTGCAGCTGCTCGCGACGTGGGACGTCCGAGCAAGGCGCCCGCTCTCACCCCAGTACGAGCCGCAGAAAACAGAGAAGGCCACGTAGACGTCGCACGGTAGCTTCGTCCGACATAGTCCGCCGCAACGAAGGTTCCAAAAATTATATAAGTCTAGATTCATGAAGAAAGTATAGCAAGGGATCGAATAAATCATGTTAAATGTAAACTCTCCCATTCATTCGATACGTACTCCTTCCTTCTCCTGCAAGCGTTATCGGCGTAATAAGCTAGGATTTGCGTAGAAACTCGGTGCCGCCGCTAGCCATAAAACATTTGGAGAACCATCGCCACAAGCGGCCACCGAAGCAAATTCTTCCATCAAAGACACCTTCGCCACTCAAGCGACCTTCGTAGGTAGCAGCACCACGAGCGCCCCAGGACACCGACCTTTTTTTTATAAAACAGGAGAAATATTTTACACATATCCCGGGAGAGCTGGGACTCTCTTGGGTAGTGTGGGACTTTTCGCCTTCCTAAAACCAGAGGAGGACGATTGTTTTCTCCCTGGCTTTCCATCTTATTTATCGGCGAGTTTGGAGGCCCTGCCTGTCTCGCCGTACCTCCTACAACGTAGGGCGCGGTCCGGGTTCCAGCCCGCACTCTCTCGTTCGCGGTCCCGTTCAAGTGTTGGAGGAGGAACCGAATTATGGCTCCTCCTTCCTATCGTCAGAACTGCTCAGGTTCGTACAGGGGGGTCAAAGGCCCCCGTAGTATAGAGGACTGGCCTTCCCTGCAAGCGCCGCGTGAATACTCTGTGTAATGGGAGGCTTCCGTCTTTTGCCGGAAACCCCGCCGTTCGTTTCCTCTCCCTCCGTCTCCCTGACTGCACGGAAAGTCAACGGCCTTGTTACGGAAAAAGGGGGGGGGAGGTTAGGCGCACCCGTTAGATCTCCTAGGGATGGGGTCACTAACAGATGGTCCCTTCTCTCTCGGATGCGCCTTTTCTCTATTCCCCGCTGATGCGCGAGGGGAGGGAGGGTCCTACGTCTCCCCTCCCCCCCTCTATTCTCTTCCATCTCGTCTTTTCGGCGACGTTTCTCTGCCTCGTCGGAGAAGGAGGTGGCGGCGCACCAGCCCTTAGCGCTTCCCAGCATGGCCTTGAGGAAGGCCGGGGTTGAGGTCCGCTTCCACTACGTCTACGAGGACCCGGCGCTGCTGCTCCCACGAGGGACATTCTTTGAGGGTTTGCTGCGCCGAGACCACCACGGCATCGCAGCGGTGGCAGTAGGCGATGTGCTCCTTTCCAATTCTGTTCAAGTACTCACCGAAACAGCCGTGTCCGGTGAGTACCTAGGTTGTCCAGAAAGACAACTCTCCGTGGACTCTGTATACCCATTCCTGCAAACAGGGCCCGATGGCCTCGGCGACTCTACTTCCTGAGTGGCCCGTCGCACCCCCAAGAAAGATTTTCTACCAGGAGGCGCTGACAGACCTGCGTGCACAAGAGCACAATGGTCCTGGCTGCATCCTCAACCTGTCCCCCCAGCAGAAGCTTCCGCGCACCTCGATATGTTTCAAGGTATATAGCTGCGTGAGCTCCTCAC